>NW_026927714.1:0-31750 GCF_032062105.1 Saccostrea cuccullata | reverse complement strand
TTACAACTCAATAATTATCATCTTTGAATAGTTCAAACAAAAGTGTTTATCTATTCTGTTATAATACCATTGCACATATACATATAAAATATACATTAATACCAGCTATAAAATATTATTTTTGTTACAAGAAACTTCATTTTCATAAAATTTTCAAGTTACCTCCCCTGAGGAACAATAAATATGGCGAACTTCCTGAGGCCTGTCTCTGGGACATCCACGATATGGAGGGTGTACCGAGGTTCTGATGATGAGGATGTGAACAGGGTCAAGGAAACCTGCTCACCGTACAAGTTCCTGTAATATCAATTTTACTTCTGAGAAGTTAGGTAAACTGTAATATTCAGTGGTCATGATCTTTATGGTCAGCTGTAACATTATATCAATTACAAGTAATTTAAAGGTATATTTTTTTTTTTATTTAAGGTATAGATATTCTCATGTAGAGTTTTCAGATAAATAATTAGGACTTTTTGTGATATATTTATTTAAAATGCATTCATTGTATGAATTTATGAGTTTTCAATGTTTTTTAATTAACTTATATCCTTTCTATACATGTACTTTTGAAGTTTACAGGATCTATATGAACATGTCTGATGAACTGTGTCCCATATTCATTAAGGAGTACACAGCCTCCCCTTGTATACATAATCCTTTTAAGTGAACACTGTTTTCCTTTTTAGCTCTACTGGTCAGAGACCAGAAGAGCTTGTGCGATAGTAATGCGTCCGGCGTCCGTCCGTCTGTCTGTCTGTCCGTCTGTCTAGCTGTCTGTCTGTCTGTAAACAATTTTTCAAAATGCTACTCCTCCTACAGATTTGGTCCGATTTCAATATAACTTGGCACACAAGTAGACAACACTAAGATACATAATTTTGTGCATCAGTTTTTGATTTCAATGAACAGTGTTGCCATGGTTACTAAAAATAGAAATTTCTTTGAAATTCTTTCAAAATGCTACTCCTCCTACAGTTTTAGTTCTATTTGAATATAACTTGGCACACAAGTAGACTACACTAAGATACATAATTCTGTGCATCGGTTTTTGATTTCAATGAACGGTGTTGCCGAGGTTACTAAAAATAGAAATTTCTTTGAAATTCTTTCAAAATGCTACTCCTCCTATAGATTTGGTCCAATTTCAATATAACTTGGCACACAAGTAGACTACACTAAGATACATAATTCTGTGCATCGGTTTTTGATTTCGATGAACGGTGTTGCCATGGTTACTAAAAATAGAAATTTCTTTGAAATTCTTTCAAAATGCTACTCCTTCTACAGTTTTGGTTTGATTTCAATATAACTTGGCACACAAGTAGACTACACTAAGATACATAACTCTCTGCATCGGTTTTTGCTTTGATGATTGGCAAGGATCATTTTTCTATGAATTGCTGTTTTTAAAGTTTCAAGTCGCAACTGCTACTTTTCTCTTCCTCTGTTTTAAGTATAAACCAGTAGAGCTACAGTCTCGACAGAGACTTCTGGTTTAATATAGAGTTGTTTCCCTTACCTCTTACTTAGTTTCTGTCTAATCATGGCATAATACTGCACCTCTTTGATCAGAGTCTTCATTTCATCTACAGAGTTATATCGACTGATTTTATCTTCAGAGCTGCTTATTTCAAGTATCTACCAAATAAAAATATTACATGGAAAAACAAATTATGCTAACAACATGTTAGAAAATCTCATGATTTTTTAACCAATGTCAAATTTTGTTTCCTTTACTTACTGGTTTCATGTTTGACATTTTCTTGAATTTGGTGAACACAACAGCAAACACAGGTAGAGTAAAATCTTTGTCCGTATTTTCAGAATTCTCTGTTTCTATCTTATGAATTCTCACAGGCCATCCCCTACAAATATAATCCATAACACGCACCCTTCTTATTCTCAGGCCTAAATTTGGCTTGTGTAAATCTCTCTCTTAATTAACAATTATAGTCTTGTGAATTCCTGTTAACAATGAGATTTTATTTTAGTAGTACTAGTAAAAAATAATGTTCTGATTAAATATATCCAATAAAAGTTACAATTAAGAACATCCGAAATTCATTATGGCACAGAGTTACTTCTCAACAACTAACATGCGTAGTTCCCAATATCTCATTTTTGTGCAATAACTTAAGAGAAACTCACACTTCAGGGAAATACTGTAGAGTTTTATTCAATATATGGTCCTGCATTAAAGAAATGCAAATGTATCGACCACCCAGCTTCAGTACTCGTCCAATTTCACTGAACATTTTATCGATATCTTTAGTCACAGCATCAGAGTCGTCCACCATTAGGGCATCTAATGTCCCCTTGTCCAAGACAACACTAAATGAGGAATCTTCAAAATCCATCTGAAAACCAGACAAGCAAATTCAAAGAATTGTGGTCCCCCGCTTTCGGTGCCTTTGTGGGTGATATGTCATATATGAACGCCCTATCATATGTCATTTAGAAATTATCACCAAAGTTAATTTTTTTAAAAATAAGGTCAATCGTGAAGGGCAACGTCAAGGAATCAGAAATCATAGCATGCTCGGAAATTACTTATCGTAGGTAATGCACATGTCAAATATCAAAGCCCTATCTCTTCTCAATCAAAAGTTAAAAGGAACAAGACCCTGTATGGCAACAAGGCGAAATTTAAACTTTTCTTAAATGCAAATTAAATATACTGGTACCCAAATTTTGAAAAGTAGGTCAAACTCCAAGGTCAAGGTAAAAGGGTCAAAGTTCTTGGTATCCAATGAAAGGTCTTCTCACAAGCATTACTTATGTGAAGTATGAAAGTCCTAGCCCTTACCATTCAAAATTTATGGCCAAGGTTAATGTTTTTAAAAAGTAAGTCAAACTCCAAGGTCAAAGTCAAAGTTGTTGATATCCAATGAAAGGTCTTGTCACAAGGAATAAATATGTGAAGTATGAATGCCCTAAGCCTTCAAAAGTTATGGTCGAGGTTTTTTTTTAAAAAGTAGGTCAAACTCGAGGGTCAAGGTCAGAGAAGGTCAAATATCTTGGTATCCAATGAAAGGTCTTGTGAAAAGGAATAAATATGTGAAGTATGAAAGCCCCAGCCCTTACCGTTCAAAAGTTATGGCCAAGGTTAAAGTTTTTAAAAAGTAGGTCAAACTCTAAGGTCAAGGTCAAAGGGTCTAAGTGCTTGATATCCAATGTAAGGTCTTGTCACAAGGATTAAATATTTGAAGTACAAAAGCCCTAGCACTAACCCTTCAAAAGTTATGGCCAAGGTTAAAAACTCCAAGGTCAAGGTCAGAAGGTCAAAGTTCTTGTTATCCAATGAAAGGACTTTTCACAAGTATTACATATGTGAAGTATGAAAATCCTAGCCCTTTATACCCTTTTAAAGTTATGGCCAAGGTTCAAGTTTTTTCATTAGTACGGAAATCTCCAAGGTCAAGGTCAAAAGGTCAAAGTTGTTGATATCCAATGAAAGGTCTTTCCACAAAGAATACATCTGAGAAATATAAAAGTCCTCGTGTCTACCGTTCAAAAGTTATGGCTAAAGTAAACTAGAAATATGTCCATAGGACACGAATGCACCGCCGAGGATATATTTAGTAAAGCAACATGAAAATTTGTATGTGTATAAAATTTGATCAGAATATCTTGAATAGTGATGCAGCTGAATTGCTTACATTAGTATGTATCAGCATATGAAGTTTAACATTAATTTCATTTAAGTGAGGTCCCTAGATGCATCATCCATGCAAGTTTGGTTCAGGCATGGCTTATAGTTACTTGGGAATGAAAATATAGGTCAGCTCCAGCATCCAAAGCAAGTCTGGTAGTGTCCATCCCTAGATGCATCATCCATGCAAGTTTGGTTCATGTAGGACTTACAGTTACTTGGGAATGAAAATATAGGTCAGATCCATCATCCGAAGCAAGTCTGGTAGTGTCTAGATGATCATCCTTGCAAGTTTGGTTCAGGTAGGGCTTATAGTTACTAGAGAATAAAAATGTAGATCAGATACAGCATCCGAAGCAAGTCTGGTAGTGTCCATCCCTAGATGCATCATCCATGCAAGTTTGGTTCAGGCAGGGCTTATAGTTACTTGGGAATGAAAATATAGGTCAGATCCAGCATCCGAAGCAAGTCTGGTAGTGTCCATCCCTAGATGCATCATCCATCCAAGTTTGGTTCAGGTAGGGCTTATAGTTACTTGGGAATGAAAATATAGGTCAGATCCAGCATCCGAAGCAAGTCTGGTAGTGTCCATCCCTAGATGCATCATCCATGCAATTTTGGTCCAAGTAGGGCTTATAGTTACTTGGGAATGGACCTGCTACAAAAACTTTAACCTGGTCACTCATCTGAAAAATGTAGGTCAGATCCAGCATCCGAAGCAAGTCTGGTAGTGTCCATCCTTAGATGCATCATCCATGCAAGTTTGGTCCAAGTAGGGTTTATAGTTCCTTAGGAATGGACCTGCTCCAAAAACTTTAACCTGGTCACTCATCTGGAAAATGTAGGTCAGATCCAGCATCCAAAGCAAGTTTGGTAGTGTTCTGACATCCCGAGATGCATCATCCGTGCAAGTTTGGTCCAAGTAGGGCTTATAGTTACTTGGGAATGGACCTGCTCCAAAAACTTTAACCTGGTCACTCATCTGGAAAATGTAGGTCAGATCCAGCATCCAAAGCAAGTCTGGTAGTGTTCATCCTTAGATGCATCATCCGTGCAAGTTTGGTCCAAGTAGGGCTTATAGTTACTTGGGAATGGACCTGCTCCAAAAACTTTAACCTGGTCACTCATCTGGAAAAAAGTAGGTCAGATCCAGCATCCAAAGCAAGTCTGGTAGTGTTCATCCTTAGATGCATCATCCGTGCAAGTTTGGTCCAAGTAGGGCTTATAGTTACTTGGGAATGGACCTGCTCCAAAAACTTTAACCTGGTCACTCATCTGGAAAATGTAGGTCAGATCCAGCATCCAAAGCAAGTCTGGTAGTGTTCATCCCGAAATGCATCATCCATGCAAGTTTGTATCAACATGTGAAGTTTGATAACACCATCTTGAATGGTATGTTTAAAACTGAGCTAAACACTAATTTAAGAAAAGTGAGGTCAAGGTCAAAGGAAAGGTCAAGGTCAAAAAATGTTGATGCAGTTCTATAGCTCTCATCAATATCTATCAGCATATGAAGTTTGATGAAAATATCTTGGATAGTTTCTTTGAAACTTAGCTTTGAACAGAGCTAAACGCAAAGTGTGACGGAAGGATGAAAGGATGGAAGACGGACATGACAAACACTATATGCCCCGGCCATATTCATGGTGGGGCATAAAAATTAAAAAAATTTGTGTAAAAGTGGGTCAAACTCCAACGTAAAAAGGTCCAATTTGGTGGTACCCACAGAAAAATCTTTTCACAAGAATACACATGTGAAATATGAAAGTCATAGCTCCACTAAATCAAAAGTTATGGCAAGGTTAAAGTTTTTGTGACGGAGGGACAGACAGACAGACGAATGAGATTTACTGTCCCCTCGCTTTCGCGAAAGTGGGGGACAAAAACAGGTTAATACTACATGCAAGTAACTCAATTTGTCACACATTGTCTACTTCGTCATCAGACACCAATGGGTGATCTTGTCAAATACATAGCATTCTTAACATTATGACAAGTAAAAGATAAGATCATCCATGGGGGGTTACAATGATAGAAGACTCTCACTCTTTATGTAAGAAAAATTATCTATTCTATTCGTATGAAGTTCAGAAAGCACATTTCAAATGTAAAATAAAATTTCTAAAAAAACCTATTATAAACATATCCTCATCCAATATAAATTTAACAAAATAACACCTTACATTGAGCGCATCCATTTTGATGTACTTCATGTCTGGTCTTTGTGCCTTATTTCTGTCGATCATCTGTCGCACGACCACGTCGCTGATATCGATGTTTGTGATGTCATGGTGACCAACATCGTACAGATTCTCACTCAGCACCGAGTTACCACAACCGCTTACCAGGATCTTGTCTGATATCTTCACGTACTTATGTAGAACTCCACAAAGCTCTGGATATTCTCCATACCTAGAGCAGAACATAAGCTAGAAGTGAAGCTAATACGTAAAAATAAAATGTGTGTTACAAAGGTATCAATAACCTTATATTTTTTATGCTAAAACTCAAAACTAAAAAAAATTTGTTTTGTTCACTTGGCAGCTTCATCATTTACAAGGATCATTCAATCATCAATTTATAAATTTGGGCTCCTTATATATTTCAAATAAAATCTATAATGGTAATGAGAACTTTCTATAAATTACATTCAAAATATTACACAATTTTCAGCATTATCGAAACCATGGGTTTTCTATTCGTTACACTATATTCTCCCACGGGTTGAAAGTAGTGTAACAGAGAGAAAACCTGTGGGTTCCAATGATGCAATTACAGAAAAAAACATACATAGCATTATTATTCTGATCATTAAGTAATAATGATAAAAAGAGAAAAATACCACTCAAATGCCTTTGTTCCTCGCTTTTTGAAAAAATTTTCCCAATACTCAGCCGAGTGGAAGTCTTTGTAATTTTGAGGAAGCAGATTCATGTTGTTTTTTCAGCATTTACATATTCATCTACAATGATGCAAATCCTGCCAAAAAATTCATACCGGGTATGTAAAAAAAAAAATAAAATATTTAGAGCACTGAATAGTAACTGCATCTCTCTCATTACACTTTGCGAATGTCAGACACCTTGGCCCAAGGACATCTCGGCCCAATGACACCTCAGCCCAGACAGGTCAGCCAATCTATATGACACCTCGACCTGAGCTAAATTTCAATGCAAAATATATTATATTTCCTATTCCAGAATTTGGATTTAAATAAAATATAATATTGAGCAAAAAAAAAAAACAACATCATTTTTTCTTCTAAATTATAAAGAAACTGCCTCTAAGGCTCTAACTTATTACCTACAAGTATAATCAAAATGAGAAGAAATAATTAAGGTGCTAATTCATTAACAAAGAAAATGCCAAGGTGCATTCTTTAATGGAGTGTCAAGTGTGTGTCATATATACTGGCAAATATTTATGAGGGGTTAATTACGAGCAGGACTCTTTAACATTTCTTATGAAAACACTCATGAAAGTTAATTACTTGATACAAGCATATTGTATTCATATTTCCTATTTCATATAACTACATTTTTCTCATTCTCGCATTAACCTCCCAAGCCAAAAAGAAAATTTACCAACATGTTTACATGTAGTCCATTCCTTTTCACAGATAAATCATCATAAGTGACATATCCCATGTTTTAAATCCCCAGGGAAACAATGCAAAATGATACAACAACATACATTTTTATAATAGAAATATATTCATTTAATCATAAGAAAGAAATGCTACTACGTTAATGGAATAAATCATTACTAAGCATATATATCGCACTTCCACAAGAGTGAGATGCGGGTTAAGGACTTACATAGATTAGAAATGATATCATAGACCTCTCCCCCTTCCCAATTTGATTTTTATGAAGAAAATCTATTAATCGTCAGAAAGAATTATTTTAAAAATTGAATGAATTTATAATAACATTAATTCAGACACTGGATTAATTTTTTCTGTCACAAAATTTTACTTAGGCCGTGGTGTCTTTGATGTGGGCTGATGTGTCAATAATTTTGAGTCGACCTGTCAGGGCCAAGGTGTCAATCGTCATGGGCTGAGGTGTCACTGGGCCGAGATGTCTGTCTAACCACTATGCACACTGCATGTATTAAAAAAGGGAGTTTTACAATGACAAAGATTTTATATCTGATTGTCTGAATTTAGTATGAAAGTTTTTTTTACAAACTATGTAGAATTAAATAATATCCAGTATTACAGGTTGTTAGTTGACAAAGGTAAAGCAGAGGATTCTTTCCCGATTTCCTGTTCTGCTGTATATAGAACAAGTATGGGAGAATGCCTTTTACAAGAACGAAGCTTTTACAATGTTTACAAAAAGTGGAGTGACACTGCGTAGAATGACGTTTGTGAGGGTTATTGTCAAACACGTGGGTCTCTTACTATGTAACTGCCAAAAGTTTAGGCATTAATTCTCACTTTTTTCCAAATTCACGCAATTGTCTGCAAGCACATTTTTTTTCCATCCATGTTGTCTTGATACTTATAATACCAATCTTGCATGTCAAATTGTAAAACGTTTTTTTGATCAAGATGAGGGAAGCTGTCTTTTGTACCTTTAATTACAGAAGAGCTATGTCAGGAAGGTGATGACGGTTTTCTATACCTCTTTTTTCTGTATTAAATTATGGGTTACGATTGCATGATCTATTGTATGATATTCTGATTGTTTGTTGTCCGAACTTCGTTTGATTTTCTTTTGAATGCCATTTTCCTACAGTGATAAGAGCTGTTTCATTATTTTGCTGCTGAATAATGTGCCTTATTTTATTATCTGAAAGCCTGAAACTGTCAGAGGATCTTCACTTGCATTTAAATATACTATGAAAAAGAAAAGAGATGACTCAGATGATTATCTTTTGATAATTATTAGTATAATTTTAAACACGACATACTTTTTGGAAATTAGTTTAATCATTTTACCTTCTGTGCATACCAGTAAACCCCACCATGTTCACTCTAATAAAGCTGCAGAGTACATGTACAGTTGTTTGCCAAAAGTGAAGATAATTTTATTTTTTCTTTATATATTTCAATGAAAACAATATTTTGTAAAATCGCTGGTATGACAACATTTCTCGACAGATTTTATCAAAAATTTTTGGATAATCCAAGAAATTGTTGTAGTTAAAAAAACAATAGTTTTTATCTGATAAGCATTGATACTTTAAAAGTATTTTAATTTTAGTTTGACATGAATTTTTAAGTCATATATTCACAATGAATTATATAGTCAACATTGATCTTGAATTTTTGAACTGATGTTTAGTGATGAACTATATTTTACTACATATTAAACGTGTAATGATCTTTTAAAGAAAGATAACTACACATTTTCTGGTTTAAGTACTGAAATAAATAATTAAATTGGACTAAAATTGACCATTTACCTAAGATTTTACAAAATGTTGTTTTCAATGAAATATATAGAGAAAAAATAAAATTATCTTCACTTTTGGCACGCCACTGTATTTCTTTTTGGGTTATACTAGGAGAATTGAAAATTTTATCAATAAAGAGAAAAAAATTGGAAACAGGCATTAATACGAGCAGTGATTGAGGGAGTGTGTGTAGCAAGCACTTCTGTCATTCTTTGAAGCTCATTTTCTCCCTATTTTCGATTGATAAAATTGCCAACTCTTTGGGATATATGTATTATATCAACAAATCTTTAATGTTCTCTATTTGTAAAAATTACAAATGTGCCATTTTACAGACATTTTAGCATAAACATTTATTTATGTCTTTACAGATTGAGCTGAAATTGTAGTACCAAAACAGATTTCACAAAATAACAGAATCATGGCGATGATGGACAATGCAGCCTTTTTACTCTCTCATATACGTAATTCATTTATAACAAGTGACGATACTGGCATGTGTGAATTAATTATTGAGAATGATGAAGCCGACAGAGATACTAAAAAATTTTCAAGGTATGAAATTAGCTCCTACCGTAAATCTGGAATTTTACGTCGATTTAATTTTGCGAAGCTGGCCGGGTCAAAAAGCTGTTGATTATGTTCCCCAAACGGAGTTTGGGAACATATTGTTTTTACTCGGTTTCTTATTATTATTATTTTTTTTTTTTCTTATTTGTCCTCCGGTACTTTTTTGTCCGGAAGTGTTCTCAGAAACTGTTCACCCAACTAAGTTAAATCTTTTTAGGGTTAATAGGTTTGTAGTGTAGGTGTGCGGAACGAAGGTCATTTTGCCTGCATACGCCTGCACGTGCGGGCGCGTGAAATGAGTGAAGTGACAGATATATTTGAAATAGCCATAACTTTTGCATTTTTTAACGAAATGTTTTGAAACTCATTATATAAGGATATATTGGTAGTGTAGTAACTATGACAATGTCAAATTAGCACGAACTCACGCGCATGCACGTGCACTTCACTTTGATTGGCTGAAACAAAAATCTCGATATCTTTTCTGTTTTTTGACGAAATGCTTTGAAATTTTGAACATAGTCATGCCTTAGGATATGCTACAATTTGATATATACAAATTTTCATGAAAAAGCGTCATGCACGTGCGCTTAAATCTGATTGGCTGAAACTTTGAATGGCTATATATCCTTTGTTTTTTCATGAAATGCTTTGAAATTTTAAACACAGACATGCATTAGGATATACTGCAATATGATATACAAAAAAATTCAAGAAATCACGCGCATGCAAGTGTGCTGCAATCTGATTGGCTGAAACTTTAAACAGCTATATCTCCTTTGTTTTTTGACGAAATGCTTTGAAATTTAAAACATAGTAATGCATTAAGATATCCTACAATATGATTAAGAAAAAAAATTCATGAAATCACGCGGATGCACGTGTGCTGCAATTTGATTGGCTGAAACTTGAAATTGCTATAACTCCCTTGGTTTTCAACCAAACAGGATGGGATTTAGAACATAGATAGATATTAGGGCCTGCTACAAGAAGGTATGGTCATCATGCACGTGCACGCACCTGCGTGCATTTAGAACGAATGAAATTAAAATACACTTGAATGAGTGATTTAAAATACTTTTAGACTAAATGCTTTAATATATAGTATATTTAAATATATAGAAAGTGTAGACAAGATGATATGATCATTACGCACGTGCATTCACATGTACACGCGTGCAATGTTAAAATTTCAATATAATTGGTATCCTTCTGGGAAAACGTTGTTAAAGTCAAAAATGCACCGATGTTGTCTTCTTTAAAAAAGGCTTACATGGAATATGGCACAAAAAAAGGAGTTGGGGAGTGTTTGTTAATTTTTATGTTTCCAAATTTTGGGAATTGTCATTGGTGCTCAAATTAAAAAAGCACTTAAAATTTTCCTAAAAGTCTATAAGTTACATACGTACATACAATCCAGTGATTTTTTTAGGGCCGATTTGGGGCCGAAATTTGGCCCCAGTCCCAATTGAAAATATGCTTGTATTTTCCCAAAATGTAGTGGAAGTTTTCCCAAAGAAAAACTTACAAAATAGGTGATCAAATTCAGTTTGTTTATTGCATGTTTTTCAGTGAAGTTCAAGCAGTTTTTGTTGTTCAGCCATGTTGGATTTCTTCATAATTAGATACTTCATGGTGGCAGAGGATAGTTTTTTTTGCAATCAAAACGTTTGACTGACGGTTTACTTAATATTGAGCTGCTTTTAAAATGTGCATTGAAAAATTTTAAATTCCCTCTACATGTAATTATGTTCCCCAAACGAAGTTTGGGAACATATTGTTTTTACTTTTTCTGAATTTTTTCTTTGTTCTCCGGTACTTTTTTGTCCGCGAGTGTTCTCGTAAACTACTCATCCAATCTAGGTGAAACCTTTTTAGGGTCACTAGGTATGTTATGTAGATGTGCGGAACGAAGGTCATTTTGCGCGCACGTGCGTGCATGTGCGCGCACGTGCGTGCATGTGCGCGCACGTGTAACACGTGAAATGACAAATATAGTAGATTTAGCCGTAACTTTTTAAATATTGGATGAAATGCTTTGAAACTCATAATATAAGGATATAATAGTAGTATAGACATGATGACTTGGTCAAAATAGCAAGATCTCGCGCGCATGCAGGTGCCCTTCGCTGCGATTGGCTGAAACTTAAAGTCTAAATATCTATTTTGTTTTCTGACAAAATCCTTTGAAATTTTGAACATAGTCTTACATTATGAAGATCTACAGTATGATATATAAGAATAATCCTGAACGCACGCACATGCACGTGTGCTGCAATCTGATTGGCTAAAACTTTAAATGCCTACAACTTTCTTGGTTCTCAATAATACAGGGTGAAATTTCAAATATGAATAGATATAATGATTGCCTACATTATACTACTATCAAAAGTAAATGCATGGACGTGCATGCACATGCGACCGCACACAATGTATTAAAAGACAGTATACTTGAGTGTTAGATGTTCATGCAGAATTAAGAACTTCTAAATGTCAAGACATGTAACATACTGAAGCATGCAGATCTTTTTACCCTTGACCTTGAAACTTAGGTCAAGGTCACTGGTAACCTGAATAAAATGTTGATATTAGCTATTTACCAAAATCACCTTGACCTATGAGCTTGAAATCGACCTTAACCTTTGTCCTTGACCCAAGGGTAAAATGAAACATGAAGTACATGTACATGAATCTAGAAACACCTTTCAGAGTTTATTTCGGTTGACAGGTTAGAAGTTAAAGAGGTGGTGGTTTTTAATGACCTTGACCTTTCATCCAAATGTCACAATCAATCTTAAGTTCTTGGAATAAGATACAAGATTCAACTCCAACGTTAAATAGGTTAAGAATAAAAATAACCCCCCCACACACACACACACACAAACAAATCAAATTAATGGCAACGTAGAGAATCACTGTTAAACTCAAATAACACCTCGGACCCACATAAAATTTCAAGAAAACTGAAAAAAAAAAAGCTCGAGGAAAGTGTATTAAAATATTTCATTTGAGTTTCCAAAGTATATAGAAATTATTAATTTATACAGAAAAAATTACAAATCCTGTCGTGTTTAAAATTAAAGTGCAGATGACCAAAGTTGGCATATAAGCCTTTTATAGCCTATTCATTCAGATGTCGTTAATAGCATTCAATTCTACTGATTTGAAATAATATTTTAATACCAAGCATCCTTTGTTTAATTTACCTTTGAAATTTATTTGAATTTTTTTTGAATTACGCAATCCCCAGAAATAGCGATTTTCGGTATATTAAAAATCAATATACATGTACGCTCCTTCGTAAAATAATCAGATATTTGCATTCATGAAAAAAATATTAATAAGAAGGTGTTAAACAATATAGGTCACATTAGCTGACACGAATGTCTTTTTAAACATCTCTTGTAAAACCCAGAGAGTAGCCCCCTATGCATTGGAAAAAATGAATAGTTCCGGTCAAAAAACCTTCATATATTTATTTACAAAGTATATAAAATTTACCAGGCACAGGTATCAGAGTTGTCAAAATGGACTGAGAGGAAATATTAAAAAAAAATTCTGAACAAAAAGGAAAATCCCTTTTCCATGTATGGAAATACTATTGAATAAGTTCATTTTGATTGGTTAGATATTGGCGTGATACCCTTAGTCGACTTTATCCCTGCCTTGTCGTCGGAATAAAACCAACTTTGAGCCCGAGGTTAAAATAAGTAGAGAAATTAAATGTGAATCGATATATTAAAAATATGACATTTGCTTGAAAAATGGTAAATTTATATATGTATTTTTTTCTTTGATTTGCGGGATAGAAAGATATGTTAATCGCTTAATCAACATGCCATAATCATCTTGCATATGCATGTACATGTACGTGTGCGCACATGCAAAACAATATATCGTTGATAGTTGATATCATTGTAACTTTTATATTCTTAAATGAAGTCCTGGGATACTTAGCATATTTATAAAAGGTCTTAGAGAAATAAGGCACGATAAGGGACATGGGGAGCGTTTGGGGAACATCTGTAACGGTCCCCGTTACAATTAGCACTAGTTATAGTATGATGTAGTCCCTTGAGAAATTTGAAGCTTTTAGGAATAAAACATGTACAACTTACACAATGAGCCCTAAAGATGGCGCAGGGATAATCTCAAAATTTCATGTGAATCAAGCCTATTTTCACTATTTTGCCACAGCCGCATCTGCTTCCAGGCCCGTGCTGATGACCTAAGCTACCACACAAATTGCAGAATAACATTTGTACATACCAATGAACAGCAAGAGATATGGGCTCAACCACCTCGTTTTCAAGCTACAATTCATCCTATGAACCCACCCCGCTTTTCTGGTGAAATACCGGTAGAGCGAGTTTTGAGCTTAGTTTTGTATTTCTAGTCCATATCCCCTATACAGTAGTAGTGACACTAAAGTGTCATATTTCAATAAAATATACAAGGCCACCAATTCCCTCCAAATGCACCCATAAAATATTCTAGCTATAAAATTACCTACAATATGCATTCAAACCTCCGGTTTCTCTATTTTTTCTATTTTTTGACGGTACTTTATTCGAAACTATCCTCTGCCACCTCATACCACTATTGTTCTTGATGCAAGTAATTAGATAATTCATACCAAGAATAGTCTTGATTTGTTTTCACAATTGTTTGTTACAGTAATACAAAGACAAAAACAAAGCTTTATCACAATGCTTTTATGGGACTGGGTTTTTCTGGGAGATTCCCAATTTAGTCTAATTGACACTGAAATTCCCAATTCTAAGGGCCCCAGCCCCCAGTCCCAAAGTACTGAAAAAAAAACACTGCAATCTGAAGCAATGCCAATGTTCTATAATCAGATAAAAATAATAAAAGATCTTAACTGTGTAAGGTTTCATAACATTTTATTAATTAAATCACACATGTAATAAATTATATAAAATAATGTTAGCTTTTACGAGCTTTTTGATAAAATCATTTTGTACCGAGTATAAGAAGAGAAAAAACGTCGTTAGTTAATATTGAATTACATAATACATATTATTATATAGTCTATATTCCCTATATAATCTTTACAAGCGCAAACAGTTCATAACACTAAATATTCACTGGATAAGGGTCCGTGCACATGCAACAGCATTGTGACGTCACAATCAATACCTCAAACAACGTTGTAAACAGTGATTGCAATGGCCACAGCAAGCTGCGTTTCTGAGCAGTAAAAATATTATACAAACCTATTTCAGGATTATTTTTAAACATTTGGACATCTTACGAAGCAAAACTCGGAAAGGAAAACATGACATACTAGTACGAAGATGACAAACCATATTCAGCACCAAAAGAGTCCATAATTGTATATTAAACAATGTTTTGTTTTTTTTATTTGAGTTGATTTATTTTTAAGAAAAATATTTTTGTGAATGCAACGCACGCGCAGATTTGCTATTAATTTATCTACAGTAAAAAATTTCCAGATTTACGGTATTACATTTTGATAATACATGTATTCAATCTGTGATTTTCCACAAGCTTTGATGTGAACAGGGATCTGTTCCCTGTTCTATCTACATATGCAAGGATATTGCTCCCTGTAAATGTAGAGTTAAATAAAGTATGTTTCTAATTTTTCCAAAATTTGCATCTTTTGTATAATATTTTAGGCTTGATGGATCCTTAACTGACAGTGGAACAGAGTTTTCAGATCATGAGCTTTCTACTTCTTACGACATTCTTCCAGACATGGGATATGGTCTGTTTTTTGTACATGTATTACATATTAATTACCAATAACTTGGTAATTAAGTGTCTGTCATTTTTCCCTCTTTTAAATTCACCTTAGTATGATGACATTTACCTTATAGTTAAGCATAGATAATAATTTTCTTGATGTGCAAGTATGCTTTCATTTCTTCAGCTAAATCGTGTAATAATTTAAGATTTTAGAAAGACGTATAATTTATTAATAATTAAGAAAACTTTTGATGATATATATATTTTAACAACACACTTTGACAGGACATAGATTAAGATCCAACACTGCACAGCGACTGGAAAGATTAAAGAAGGAGAAGAAAAGTCAACGAAAAGTCAAAAACATCTCCTGGCGTGACTGTCCATCAGACTATACAGGTACTTGCTGGTTGTTTGCCTCCTGTAAATGTATATGACATCCATGTAATGTGACATCCATGGCGTATATTTAAACTCTTTGCTCTTTTCCCTCAGGCAATTTTACTTTCATAATTATTTATATGCATTGTGGTGGTGTAAAATTTGTTTTGTGCACACGAAAATTAAAACGTACTTTTGATAAAAATTTGTTATCTATTTTGAGATTTAATTAAGAAAATCTTGTTTCCTTTTTTAAGCGGAAGATAAAGGTCATTTGTTTGAGAAGAAGTCACTGCCATACCCAGACTCGGACCCAGGGGAGTTCTCAAAAGCTTCCAAACTGTCTCAGCAAATAGAGAACTACGCCAATCTAGGAGAAAACCCATTCCTTGAATATGCAAAATTTGATGGAAGGGTGTGTTGAAAATTTATTTAGGGATCTTATATTTTTATTTTATCTTTCAAGTAGTGTAATTATACTACAAGCAGTTCAATTCAAATGTCTCTGTAGATATTATGTCTTTATAAAAGCCTTTTGTCGATTTTCCCCCTATAATTTTGTATTTTTTTAGGCAAGTGTGGGGACTCTCTCTAAGAAAATTGACATCTTTTTAACCATGTGTCCACCAGGAATGAGGGAATATCCAATTACAGTTATTGTTGTAGCAACAGCTAAAATTCAAGGTCTGATTGGTCTAATTTGTTGGCAATACACCAACGAAGAAAGAGAACCAAAGCTGAAG
The DNA here is from genome assembly GCF_032062105.1 of Saccostrea cuccullata. Taxonomy (NCBI): domain Eukaryota; kingdom Metazoa; phylum Mollusca; class Bivalvia; order Ostreida; family Ostreidae; genus Saccostrea; species Saccostrea cuccullata. The sequence goes on along the minus strand of NW_026927714.1, from coordinate 15,265 downwards.
TAAGACATTTGAATTTAACTTTTTTCTTTTTTAAAAATATTTTTGAATGGGCACAGATGATTTGTACTTTAGATTTATGTTCTTCATCTGAGAACTTTTAAATATGATAATTTAGTAGATGTACTTATAAAAGTTTTCCTGTTGTGCAGTGAGAACATAGAGATGTACTGCCTTCACATCGCTGAAGACGATGGTGAAGTAGACACAGATTTCCCCAGTCTGGATAATAGAGAACCTGTCTCTAAGTTTGGATTCTCTAAGCTGGCTCTGGTAGAGAAGGATATTCCCCCTCCTGCCAATAACCGCTCCACTCACGTTGTCACTGTGTAAGTAAATGTATATCTACAACTACTACATGTAATATATTATCAAAACTACCAAACATAATATATACTGTAAATCACTTTTTATTCGCGAGAACTTTATTTTCGCGTACTTACGCGAGACAGTGTGCTCGCGAAAATTTAATTCTCGCGTTTAATAGTATTCCTTAAGATTATATAGAGCAATAACCACAATTCGCGAAAATTTTGTCTCGCTAATCACGAAATTGTCTCGCGAAAATAAGGTGTCGCGAAAATTTAGTGATCTACAGTAATCAAGACTAAAGTATGCCAGCACAATTAATGTGGTTTTATGATAAATAATATTTTCTTGATACAATGACATATCTGGTAACTGACCTTTAAAGGATTGAGATCAAAATTCAATATCTGACAAAAAACTGAATTCAGATAGTTTTCATCAAGACATACCTGCTCTCCTCCCCCCAGAAAGTTACCATAGAAATTTTCTTACAATGTCTTGTAATGAGAGATTGAATTTATTTATTAGATATCTTTTTAACACATCACTCATCAATATTACAAGCTACACACAGTTCTTATCTTAGAAGAACGAAAGCCTCAATATCAAAGACTGAAAGTCCAGTGATTTTTTTTTGTATTTTCAGACATGTTCCAAACAGAGGATTTAACAAATTTCAAGTAGAAAATATGAATACAACAATCCGAGAAATTCTACAGAGAGTACTCAAGAGGAGGAAAGTTAAAATAAGACCAGGTGACCTCTCTTTTACATTACACACATAAATTGCACATTATATCTTAGACTAAACACAGACTAATGGAAGACAAGATTTATGACAAAAATTCATGTTTACTGTTTTTGTTCCTGCAAGTATTTATGTTAAAATTTGATTAGACTCTAACTAAAATGGTAGTAAACAGAATTTCCTCTGCAGGTCAGCAGTACAATATGGAGAAACAGAGTGAGCCTGGTGTGTCCTTAGAACTAGATGCTACTCTGGCCAGCATGGACACACTCGAGTTCTGTCTTGTCAGGGAAAACAGTCAGTATTTTCTGTTTTTAGCTCACCTGAGCTGAAAGCTCAAGTGAGCTTTTCTGATCACCTGTTGTCCGTCCGTCCGTCTGTAAACCTTTCACATTTTCAACTTCTTCTCAAGAACTACTGGGCCAATTTTAACCAAACTTGGTACAAAGCATTCTTGGGTGAAGGGGAATTTAAATTTAAAAAAAAAAATGAGGGGCCAAGTCCTCTTTCTAGGGGAGATAATCAAGAAAATACAAAAATAGGGTGGGGTCATTAAAAAATCTTCTTCTCAAGAACCACTGGGCCAGAGAAGCTGAGCTTTATATGGAAGCATCCTTGGGTAATGTAGATTTTAAATTGTAAAAATTATGACCCCTGGGGGTAGGGTGGGGCCACAATAGGGAATCCATGTTTTACATAGAAATATATAGGAAAAATCTTTAAAAATCCTCTCAAGAACCACTGGGCCAGAAAAGCTGAAACTTATGTGGAAGCACCCTTGGGTAGTGTAGATTCTAAATTGTAAAAATCATGACCCCCAGAAATATGGTGGGGCCACGATAGGGAATCCAAGTTTTACATTGAAACTTTAAAAATCTTCTTTTCAAGAACCACTGGGCCATTTAAGCTGAAACTTTCGTGGAAGCATCCTTGGGTAGTGTAGATTCAAAATTGTTATAATCATGACCCCTGGGGATAGGACGGGGCCACAATAGGGAATCCAAGTTGTACATTGAAGTATATGGGAAAACAACTTTAAAAATCTTCTCAAAAACAACTGGACTAAAAATGCTGAAACTTATGTGGAAGCATCCTTGGGTAGTGTAGATTCTAAATTGTTAGAATTATGACCCTTTAGGATTTTCAAGGTCAAGATAAGTATTACAAAGGGGGAAATCTGTTAAATGACAGAATGGCCAAAGTTACTCAGGTGAGCGATGTGGCCTATGGGCCTCTTGTTTACATTTGGGTTCGAAATTATTTACCAGTAGTGTGACAAAACTTAATATTTGGATATTTAAGCATTAATGACCAAAGAAATCTACCAAAATGTAAACAATTACGTAATAAAGAAAATATAAATGTTCATTGAATTGATTTTAATTGCTGATCAGGTACAAGAGGGGAAGTGGAAGATGAAAGAGAAGGTGATTTGTCAACCATCGCAGACTCGCTGACAAGTCACCAGTATAAAAGTTACATAGTCAACATGATACACAGGCTGAGAACTAACACAGAAGTCCAGCTAGGTAAGCAGTGACATAGTCAACATGATGCACAGACTGAGGACTAATACAGAAGTACAGCTAGGTAAGGAGTTACCTAGTCAACATGAAACACAGAAATTCAGCTAGGTAAGGAGTTACATAGTCAACATGATACACAGACTGAGGTCTAACACAGAAGTCCAGCTAGGTAGGGAGTTACATAGTCAACATGATACACAGACTGAGGAATAACACAGAAGTCCAGCTAGGTAGGGAGTTACATAGTCAACATGATACACAGAAGTCCATCTAGGTAAGGAATTACATAGTCAACATGATACACAGACTGAGGTCTAACACAGAAGTCCAGCTAGGTAAGGAGTGACATAGTCAACATGATACACAGACTGAGGTCTAACACAGAAGTCCAGCTAGGTAAGGAGTGACATAGTCAACATGATACACAGACTGAGGACTAACACAGAAGTCCAGCTAGGTAGGGAGTTACATAGTCAACATGATACACAGACTGAGGACTAACACAGAAGTCCAGCTAGGTAAGGAGTTACATAGTCAACATGATACACAGACTGAGGTCTAACACAGAAGTCCAGCTAGGTAGGGAGTTACATAGTCAACATGATACACAGACTGAGGACTAACACAGAAGTCCAGCTAGGTAGGGAGTTACATAGTTAACATGATACACAGACTGAGGTCTAACACAAAAGCCCAGCTAGGTAAGGAGTTACGTAGTCAACATGATACACAGACTGAGGACTGATACAGAAGTCAAGCTAGGTAAGGAGTTACATAGTCAACATGATACACAGACTGAGGACTAACACAGAAGTCCAGCTAGGTAGGGAGTTATGTAGTCAACAAGATACACAGACTGAGGTCTAACACAGAAGCCCAGCTAGGTAAGGAGTGACATAGTCAACATGATACACAGACTGCGGTCTAACACTGAAGTCCAGCTAGGTAAGGAGTGACATAGTCAACATGATACACAGACTGAGGACTAACACTGAAGTCCAGCTAGGTAGGGAGTTACATAGTCAACATGATACACAGACTGAGGACTAACACAGAAGTCCAGCTAGGTAGGGAGTTACATAGTCAACATGATACACAGGCTGAGAACTAACACAGAAGTCCAGCTAGGTAAGGAGTGACATAGTCAACTTGATACACAGACTGAGGACTGATACAGAAGTCCAGCTAGGTAGGGAGTTACATAGTCAACATGATACACAGACTGAGGACTAACACAGAAGTCCAGCTAGGTAGGGAGTTACACAGTCAACATGATACACACTGAGGACTAACACAGAAGTCCAGCTAGGTAGGGAGTTACATAGTCAGCATGATACACACTGAGGACTAACACAGAAGTCCAGCTAGGTAGGGAGTTACATAGTCAACATGATACACAGACTGAGGACTAACACAGAAGTCCAGCTAGGTAGGGAGTTACATAGTCAACATGATACACAGGCTGAGAACTAACACAGAAGTCCAGCTAGGTAAGGAGTGACATAGTCAACTTGATACACAGACTGAGGACTGATACAGAAGTCCAGCTAGGTAGGGAGTTACATAGTCAACATGATACACAGACTGGGGACTAACACAGAAGTCCAGCTAGGTAGGGAGTTACACAGTCAACATGATACACACTGAGGACTAGCACAGAAGTCCAGCTAGGTAGAGAGTTACATAGTCAGCATGATACACACTGAGGACTAACACAGAAGTCCAGCTAGGTAGGGAGTTACATAGTTAACATGATACACAGACTGAGGTCTAACACAGAAGTCCAGCTAGGTAGGGAGTTACACAGTCAACATGATACACACTGAGGACTAACACAGAAGTCTAGCTAGGTAGGGAGTTACATAGTCAGCATGATACACACTGAGGACTAACACAGAAATCCAGCTAGGTAGGGAGTTACATAGTTAACATGATACACAGACTGAGGTCTAACACAGAAGTCCAGCTAGGTAGGGAGTTACACAGTCAACATGATACACCCTGAGGACTAACACAGAAGTCCAGCTAGGTAGGGAGTTACATAGTCAGCATGATACACACTGAGGACTAACACAGAGGTCCAGCTAGGTAGGGAGTTACATAGTCAACATGATACACACTGAGCACTAACACAGAAGTCCAGCTAGGTAGAGAGTTACATAGTCAGCATGATACACACTGAGGACTAACACAGAAGTCCAGCTAGGTAGGGAGTTACATAGTCAACATGATACACACTGAGGACTAACACAGAAGTCCAGCTAGGTAGAGAGTTACATAGTCAGCATGATACACACTGAGGACTAACACAGAAGTCCAGCTAGGTAGGGAGTTACATAGTCAACATGATACACACTGAGGACTAACACAGAAGTCCAGCTAGGTAAGGAGATGCTACTGCAAAATGATTGATCAGCTACATTGCCAAATTTGGTATCATACAATGATAATTATATTAGTTATTACTACAAGGTGAGACGTGAAAGGGATAGAATTAAAGAGGCTTATGATTTCATTTTCAAGTGTTTTAGCCCAAGTAAAAAAGGATTTTTTTTAAAATGGCTTTCGCCTATGAATTGGAAATTCAATTATTTTAGGCATAATACATACAATTTTATGCAGGTTGTATTACTGAGAAACTATAATTTAGTTTATCAGGAAGAGAAAGATAATATTGCAAATTGAATGACATTGAATGTCTCTACTGTAGGAATAAGTGGAGAGAAGGTAGAAATAGACCCAGTAGGTACAAAGGGCTCGGTCAAGTTCCTACGACAGAAAGCTGCTACTTATCCAGCTGATACGATAGCATCAGCAGACATCATAGAGGAAAAATCAAATGGTAAGGAGTATTGGACTTTTCAGACTGTAAGAGGGTCAAAGTGTACAAGCTTTTGTAACAAAAAATGTTGAAAATGTTCATGATGTCTGTACATTAATTTGTGGAATTTTGGCACATTATTTTTATTCATGTTGATAGTCATAACTTGTATGAAAATGCAAATATTTTTAAGAGCAGATGATAAATAATTCACCACTGTTAGAAACATTTATATCTTTTAATTGTTATTCCAGGGAAATCGATGTTCCGCTTGACCTACTTTACAGATAAAGACAGTTATAAACATCATGATTTTGAAACTGATGACGATATCGCTCATGAAATAGTGCAAAAAATTAAAAACATTCTGGAAATGAGACTCAGTCCTGTACGCAAAGATTACATGGCAAACAAAGAGAGGAAGCTAAAGAAGAGAGAGTCATTAAGATTTAGTTAGCATTTATCATTATACAGTAAAATTATCTAATCTACCCGGTACACACCATTGAGGTCCATGGAAATTGGTCAGATTAGAGATTAGATTGAATTAGAAGACATTTTAAACAATTGAAATTACTGAAAGGAACTTAAAGTTAAGATTGTTGGACAATATTTTGGAATACACAACATCTCTCATCCAGATTGGACAAGTTTTACTGTAAATATTTACAGTACTGAATCAGACTATCTCAGGTGCAATTTTTCCACAAATTTATATAGAAAAATTGCTTTAAATAATATATAGAAATAAATATAAAAATCTTTAAAATAAAAAGATCTCAAAATGCAAACACTTTATCAGTTTTTTAGCTCACCTGAGCCGAAGGCTCAAGTGAGCTTTTCTGATCACATTTTGTCCGTCGTCCGTCCGTCTGTCTGTCTAGCTGTCCGTCTGTAAACTTTTCACATTTTCGACTTCTTCTCAAGAACCACTGGGCCAATTTTGACCAAACTTGGTACAAAGCATCCTTGGGTGAAGGGGAATTTAAATTGTTAAAATGAAGGGACATATCCCCTCGCAAGGGGAGATAATCAAGAAAAGACAAAAATAGGGTTGGGTCATTAAAAAATCTTCTTCTCAAGAACCACTGGGCCAGAAAAGCTGAAACTTATGTGGAAGCATCCTGGGGTAGTGTAGATTCTAAATTGTTCAAATCATGACCCCCGGGGGAAGGGCGGGGCCACAATGGGGAATCAAAGTTTTATATAGAAATATATAGGAAAAATCTTTGAAAATCTTCTTCTCAAGAACCACTGGGCCAGAAAAGCTGAAACTTATGTGGAAGCATCCTGGTAAAGTGTAGATTCTAAATTGTTCACATCATGACCCCCGGGGGAAGGGCGGGGCCACAATGGGGAATCAAAGTTTTATATAGAAATATATAGGAAAAATCTTTGAAAATCTTCTTCTCAAGAACCACTGGGCCAGAAAAGCTGAAACTTATGTGGAAGCATCCTGGTATAATGTAGATTCTAAATTGTTCAAATAATGACCCCCGGGGGAAGGGCGGGGCCACAATGGGGAATCAAATTTTTATATAGAAATATATAGGAAAAATCTTTGAAAATCTTCTTCTCAAGAACCATGGGGCCAGAAAAAGTGAAGCTTATGTGGAAGCATTCTGGGGTAGTGTAAATTCTAAATTGTAGGAATCATGACCCCCGGGGGAAGGGCGGGGCCATTATAGTGAATCAAAGTTTTACATAGAAATATATAGGAAAAATCTTTGAAAATCTTCTTCTCAGGAACCACTGGGCCAAAAAAGCTGAAACATATGTGCCCATGGAAGGATCATGGGGTAGTGTAGATTTCAAAATGTCTAAATTATGATCAGTGGGGTAGGGTGGGGATGCATTATGTATAACAAGGGGGAAATCTGGTAAAGAACAGAATGGTCAAAGCTTCTCAGGTGAGCGATGTGGCCCATGGGCCTCTTGTTTTTTCTCCTGGTTAAGATTTTTTTTGCACTTGTGACTGACGATAAAATGATATGTTTAGGTTTATAAGGGCTTGTGGAATCAGTATTGAGAACACTGTTAAACAGAAATAATTTAATTTTGTTTGTATTCTAGTCTCTCATTGGTTGATTTCCAAAAAGGAACGCAAATTGTTTCTCAATAACCTGGTTTGGTATGGGGACACACCCCCTTCACAACCAGCTGAATCATCTGTATCCACGCAATCCCCTCATTTCCAGTCCTCGGGCTTCGTGGAAAATTCCAGATTTATTAAATGTACCTTAAACTTCAAACAGTAGCGTGATCTTACCTCATGTAAACAAACATCATGGGTGCTAGATCTGTGTATCAGTTATTACCTCCCCTTGTTTCTCATCACTTCCGTTACTAAGGATATATTATTGAGCTGCAAATTTGAACTCATAAAAAGCAGCACAATTTTACACCCACAGTTGTTTAATTATTTTAAAATCAAATTATAAGGAATGACTCTAATTCTTGGCCAAATTATTCGAGTATAACCTGGTTTGGGTCAGTTTAAGCTTTATAATCCGCGAAGCGGATTTATTTATAAAAAAGTGTAAACTGACCTTAACCAGGTTATACTCGAATAATTTGGCCAAGAACCATATTATACTTGAATAATTTGGCCAAGAATTAGTCATTCCTAAATTATTCAAGATTTTTAAGGATGCATACTGCCAATTGAAAAAATTTGTATCAAGATATATCATGATTTTTACCCAAAAATCAAGATAATATCATGATAGTTTTACAAGCAATTTTTACAAAACATCACTTCCATTTCTTTTATTTACTTAATATAAAAGGGTATACTGATGAAATTGTACTCCCACAACGATTATGTAGGTCACAGTTGTATAGGTGAAAATTAACAACTTTATAATAATAATTTGTAGTATGAAAAAAGAAAAAAATAATGCTCAGAGGAACCAAATTGTCGATAAAAGTTGTATTCACAATAGTTATTGTTATTCATCAGCAATATTCCTTGTGGGTTTTTTTTTCGTAAAAAATTGCTGTGGCTTCATAATATCTTGTTGAACACAATTTGGGGGGGGGGGGGGGTAAGCTAGACCACAAAGTTAACAATGTGATACAAATATTCTTAACAATTGCCTAGGATACCATAGCTATCATGAAGTGCAATTATCAGAAAATTTTGTTACCCTTTGAATGATCTGGATTTAGAATATTGATATATCCCATTATTTGTTAGTAGCATTTATGTGGAAATGAGCTTGGTTCTCATTAATAATGAACCTGATTCATTCTCCAAATCTGTGCAAATTTGCTCAGACAATTAAGGTCATAACATACCGTATATACTCGCCTATAAGTCGGATTTTTTGGAGCTAATATCTTGTCCAAAACTCTATGTCCGACTTATAGGCGAGCTATAAAATGAATGGTATTATATTAAGTCAGTCCCTGTGATATATAAGCTTATTAAATACAACCGACTTATAGGCGGACCGACTTATAGGCGAGTATATACGGTAATATATTTCATAAATTGACAAGCTCCATTGATATTCCAACACAAAGCTTAGACATTTTCTTTTTCTAAGACCTTGAGATTGAACGACCTCCATTGGTTCAAGTCACTGAACCATTTATTTGGCCTCAGATATATTAAGGACAAGAAAGAATAATTTCCAATTCTTTGACCATGTCCAATTCACTTTTTATGAAGATCATGTTACTTAACCAGATCATAAGCGACATGTATAATTTTGCATAATTTCTGGAGTCGGCCAAAAGAGACATAAGATTCTAGTACATTTACTTAACAATAAATCATGAAGTTGATCTGTTTGTATGCCAGTACTGATACACTCCAATTTGTCACTATCATTCTGCAGACTAATTAATATGATAGACATCTTTTGATCTATGAAGAATACATTACATGTATGTACACAGATAGGTACTAGTCTACTTGTCTCATTTTATATATTTATGATTTACAAGGCTAGTTGCATGACCATAGAAAAGCATTAAATTAATTTTTTATTTAAAATTCTTGTTTAATTCTTTTATTTAATTTGATGAATCCATTTAATACCACATGGGGGGGGGGATTTTTCAGCAGAGTACTGATTTCCAAACAATATCAAATAAAGCTTTGTCTAGCACCAGAACACTTCACCCAGTGGTCCAGAATTTTACAGACTTATAACAACACTGTTGCTCATTACAATTTTGTACTTTGTTTGCATCCTAGATGCCCAAGAAAAGATGAGAGAATTAAACAGAATCAAAAGGGTCCATCCCTAAGACAAACCCACTGAATCAAGAGCTATGAATTTCACAATTTGGGAAGAGACACCCTTGCACATTATAACCTGAAAATCCCAATCCTAGTTCCAGAAACCCTGACCCAGGGGCCGTGTATTTCACAATGTTTGAAGAGACGCCCTTGCTCATCATAAACATGCACGTAATTTTTTTTGCTTAATATGCAAGAGCAGAGAAAAAGAATGAGTGTTTTTTTAATGAATGTATACCCATGAACATGAATTCAACAGTTTTGGTTTGGGTCTAAGAGGCAAAATGACAAGGACCATAAAATTCAAAATTTCTGTTTCTCTTTATTCCTGGATTCCTTTTCCAAAAATTAGTTGAAATTGCATCAGGGGTTTCATATAGAAGCTAAAACTCTTCAACGGTAAATGAATGACTACGGACAAAACATGCACAGTGTAGTAATAGGTTATCTGAATGACTCAGGTCAGTTAAAAACTTAGTGATTGAAAAAAAATTACATTTTCAAATTGAAAATAAGTTTCTGTGTTTCAGTTTCGACGAATGACCCGGAATCAATATTGTCAAACCCCCTTTACCCAAAGTTACTTGCCATGATCGATTTATTAGGGAAAGATAATGATAACATGTAAGCACCAACACCGCACCCTTGTATCTGCAAGTTTCACATTGTCCAGGCTTTGGTTTGATTAGTATATAGTCAATATTTTTTGTAACAAATATATACCCTGTATTTAATTATTTTTGCTAGAAGGGATATTGAATTTTTTTTAAAAAGAAAAGCCTTTTTTACGATAACCAAACTTAATGGATAAATATTTTGCGTTTATTATTAACCAGTTTAATTATTTCAAACGGAATCAATCAATGTTTGAGCATTAACCACTTTGATCTTCAAGATGATCTCCGTGGTTAATCTAGTTGTTTATTTTTTTCTATCTGTTGATATGTAAACCCTCTTTTACCTCCCAAGAAGTCAAATCTTAATGAATGGCATATTTTCCGTAGAAAGCCGACATAAATCAGTTTTGTTGGGAGGTAACCGCTGTCGAAACTTCTTTCCCCATAGCGTCTGTCATCAGATTTTAAAAAGGCATGTAGCGTACATCAAAGCCTCAAAATCTCCAAGTTTACGCCGGTCTCAGTTCCTTGTCTGGAAGATGAGATCGCGCTCGGAATCTATATTGATTGAAATATTCTCAGAATAGGCATTTCTTATTGATTCATGTGGCCACGGTATAAATAGTTTTCTTTCCTGTTATTGAAATATCTCTGTACTATAAGCGAATGCCATAGGGCACATAAATACTAGAGCTGTTCGATTTTTTTCTGCAAATGACTCTGTATCTTCCACAAATATGTGAACGTCTTTGTATCATCTGTATTTGGTATCTGTACAAAGTTACTCCGATAAAAAGGAAGAGGATAAATATGCTTATTATAAAAAAAAAATCCCAAAACATTTTTCTATACGCATATTTGTTTAAACCGATACTTTTGTAAAGAAAAAAAATTAAATGTATTGTTTAATTGTACACCTTCCACAGACAGACGCCAACAGTGTTGAAAAATACATGTCAGCTTAGTGAAGTTCCTATCATAAATATTTCTTTTTGAAATACAACAAGCGTAATCACTTAAAAAATCGAATTCCCATGCAGAACACAACTTGGACAGTGCAATATTTAATTAAAGTTTTTGTTTCTTCCTCATTTTTAACCACTGTGCATTTCATCCGCGAATATTCTAATTATGTTTCCTATATGTACACCTCATTAAGTATTAATTAAAAAAACCCACAAAGAGGCATTTCTCCCCCTGTTTGCAGTCTACTAACTGAGGATATCACGATCGATGCGGTGATGTACAAGCCCTGAGCTACGCCCGGAACGTTACGGGTAGTTTATTATTAATAATATGGGCCTTAATCAAACTCTTCAGGAAAAATAAAGATCTCACTCCTCGATGGTAAATAGATTTTGAAATATACCGATAATCTCCTAGCTAGAGGAAGATAGAGTCTGGCGTGCTTCTCTGCAGTTTATTTCGCCTATTGGAGCTCTGAGGAAATCTTTATATAAAGGTGAGGCTCAGTTTAAAGGTAGTGAGTACAGGTTAATATATTTGTTGATAGTATACGTGTACATGTATTGTCGGTTTTGTAAAGAAACATTTCAAAAGGGAATATAAAACTCTGCATTTAGACCAATTTTATCAGTATATTAGTCATTTACGGTAAGGGAAGATCTGGTATGATTCATCTTTTTTATGTGCATATATGATTAATGTTGTCAAGTAAGATATTTAATTAAAGATGTTCATGATAGTTAAAAGTTTGTTGTTTATCCCAGAATATTTCGTTCTATCAAATGTTTATTCTGACATTTACAAAAATAACACGTTTGGTAAAAACTAGCACATGCAGCATTTTTGCTTTTCAGAAGAAATGTCACGTGAAGAACCAAAGAGGCAGGTATATAACAAATCACCGAGTTCCATCAATAATGTTTGGAACAATGTGTCTTCAAATTCTGACCAATCATCACAAATTGCGCAGCACAGAAGTCCATGTGTTAACCAATCAGATAAAGGACATTTGAAAAATAACAACCAGTCAGAGCGAAGAAAAGTATCAGAACTTGTGGAACATGTAGAACTTTTATGACGACAGCATGCATCAATCAATTTTTTCGAAGATGTGAAATTGTATTTTATTTAACACTTTTCTTTAAGTATTAAGTAATGTTTAATATTTCGATTTTTAAAATTCTTTAAAATTCTTCACTCCAAGTGCAAATCCATCTTCCTTTTAGAAATTAGAGTTAGAACTCCGTTATAATCAGTATACTTCCGATTAAGTATTTTGTTAGATGTTAGAATTTGTACTTTTATATTCCTTGTGGGAATGCAATATTAAAGGACTGAAACTATCAATGAGAAAATGCAATAAACATCACATATTCTAAGGTTTCTAGGGTGTTGAATGAGGATTTGTCCAAAAAGATATGCTACATTTTAGGCATTGTTCATTCTTTGTATTTGGACGTCACAAACGTAAACATCCCCCTCCACTTTGCCACGGCTTTTAAAAGATCTTCAAAAGGGACACAGGCATAAGTACTTAAAACAACCCAGTGTCATTTTTGGAAAGTGCACAAGAACTTGAAAGATTCAAAGATGTACCAAGAATTAGATATCACCTGCTTAGGTTTATATCTCTCAGTTGATTCGATACGCAAGAGCATGCTCTACGTATGAACAATTTCTTAATGAAGTAAATTAGTGACAAACAAGTTGATGAAACAAGAATTTCAGCAGCCTCGTTTAAAGTCGTCATTTCGTAAGTTCTATGGTCGATACAATGACCTTGTCAGCAAATACAATTTATAATTGAGTCAAATGCTGACTGACGTTTTTATACCAATTCTTAAGCCTTTATTTACACACTGAATTGTCGACGGGTTTTCCCGTTATTTCCCAATCATGCCAAGGAGCACACGGCGGGTGTGACTGGTCGGCATGGGTTGCTCACTCCTCCATGGCACTGATCCCTTCTCTGATGTTTTGGAGGTCTGTGTTTGTTCCGCTCCTATTTTGTATTGTTTAATGAACTTTTGAGCTTGAATACTGTTAGTTTTCTCCATATATTTCATAAAGAACATACAGTGTTCAGGACCTCTAACGAATTGTTAACTATAGTTCACGGTTTGTAAACTATAGTTTACAGTCGATAAACATAGTTTATCAACTGTGAAACTGTGTTTAACTCATTTTTGTGAATTTGGCGTGCCATAAAAATCACAAAATACTATAGTAGTTCAGTAAACATAGAGAAAAAAGAATTCAATAAGATAAGATCAATATAAAGGGAAAGAAAAACAATTCATAGAATAGAAATAATAAGGATGGAAAAGAAAATGTGAGGGAAAGTGTCCTGTTTGCAGCCAACCTATGCATGTTTACGAAAGCAGTACTTGGGGCGAAGGTAAACTAGGAAAAAGGCACGAAAGGTGAACTGGAAAACATCTAGCAGAAACACACGGTGATAAAAAGCTACTGGAGCATTTAGAAAACTTTGAAAGAAAAGGAAATGTTCCGGACCCAGATGCACTGATGAACATGAAGGAGCCTTCTTGGAAAGAAGTAGTAAATGTAGAGAAGAAAACTAGACCTGCATTAGCAACAACTTTGACTCTGCTTGTTCTACATCAGACCCCCCCCCCCTCCCCCCAAAAAACTACATCTATTCTTCTGTATTTTTGATTGCCTTTTATGGCCACATTCTATACACAGGGGTTGTGATTTAAATAAAAATGGATTTACACTACCAGATGATGAATGGTTCATCATGGATTTACTCTTGAAAAGTGTTGAAGGTACTCCTCAATATAACCCCTAGTAAGCCCCATCGAAACCCCAAATGAAATGAATTGAATAATTTAGAATCAACAATACGTCAGCATACTTTCACGTAAGTTTACAAGTTTCCGCTTTTCTGGTCCAGTGATTCTTGAGATGATTTCTCATGCATTTCAATGTAAGACTTTGATTCCTTATTTTTGCACGGCCAGACCCCAGGGGTCATAATTTTAACCATTTTCTAGAATCTACACTACCCCAGGATGCTTCCAAATAAGTTAGTTTCTTGGGCCAGTGGTTTTTTTTAGTTGAGGGTGGGAATTTTTATGCCCCCGTAAACGAAGTTTCGGGGGTACATGTATATAGTTTTTGTCGTGTCCGTCCATCTGTCTAGCTATCTCTCTGTCCGCAAAAACTTTAACCTTGCTCATAACTTTTGATTTAGTGGAGCTATGACTTTCATATTTTTACATATGTATTTCTTTTGACAAGACCTTTCTCTGGGTACCACCAAATTTGACCTTGACCTTGGAGTCTGACCCACTTTTACACAAATATTCCAAACTTTTACTTTGGCCATATCTTTTGAACAGTAGATACCAGGACATTTATACTTCACATATGTATTCTTTGTGGAAAGACCTTTCATTGGATACAAACAACCTTGACCTTTTGACCTTGACCTTGGAGATTTCCGTACTTGTGGAAAAACATTAACCTTGGCCATAACTTTTGAAGGCTAAGGGAGAAGGCTTTCACACTTCAGGTATGTAATCCTTGTGAGAAGACCCTTCATTGGATACCAAGAACTTTGACCCTTTGACCTTGGAGTTTGACCTACTTTTAAAAAGCAAACCTTGACCATTACTTTTAAAGGGTTAAGACTAGTGCTTTCATATGTTACATGTTTAAACCTTGTGACAAGACCTTTCATTTGACAGCAAGATGTTTGACCCTTTGACCTACTTTTTAAAACTTTTACCCTTGGCCATAACTTCTGAACGGTTTGGACTAGGGCTTTCATACTTTACACATGTATTCTTTGTGGCAAGACCTTTTATTGGATACCAATTACCTTGACCTTTTGACCTTGGAGATTCCAATACCTTTGACGAAACTTTAACCTTGGTCATAACCTGTCAACGCTAAGGGCGAGTGATCTCATACTTCACATATGTAATCCTTGTGAGAAGACCCTTCATCATCGTCTCAAGCCACGGTCCAGAGTCCGCATATAGCTCTCTCCTACCTGAAGCT
>NW_026927713.1:0-31590 GCF_032062105.1 Saccostrea cuccullata | reverse complement strand
TTAGCGGTTCATACATATGCCAATGAAAAAAGAAGATTCCGCGCTTTTCATTCTTTTTGCTTCCATCAGTGGTGTACATTCCATTAAGATTTCCCTCCGTACAGTATGCGTCCGCTGAGTACCACCATCCGCCACTGAAGTCCTCTGCACAATCTCTTTGAGCCCAGTTATCATTATCTTCGTCGTAAGTAGAAAAAAGACCAGTCCACAGGCTGTCTATAAAACATTTTAAATTACTTACATGTAAATAATCCGATCAAGCCTTGTTTCTGCAAGGGGTTTTCTCAAAAGGAAAACACTTTTCGACATTATGCAATTGTCGAAGTACAGAGTACTTGTATATTGTAAAAGGCTGCATATATGTATGAGTATTTTCAGTAGATCTGACTAAAGAAAGAAAACAAATAAATAAAAGACTATTTTTGATAGATTTTTTGTAAAACTATCAAGAATGACTAGAACTATTTTTAAAGAAAATTATTACCAATATCACACCCTTCCCTGCATACTATGTGAAGCCTATAC
This sequence comes from Saccostrea cuccullata, assembly GCF_032062105.1. NCBI lineage: Eukaryota > Metazoa > Mollusca > Bivalvia > Ostreida > Ostreidae > Saccostrea > Saccostrea cuccullata. The sequence continues at coordinate 31,065 of NW_026927713.1, read as the reverse complement.
TTATTTGCACTATCTTCTACGGAAAAATTGTATTCCACATATCTCCACTCCATATTCTGATCCACCAAATCTACTCTCAGGGTGGAGTATCCAGAGCTGGATAGTTCATGTATGTACCGGTTACCTATAATGTTATAATGCATGAATTGTACCTGACATGATGTATTACTTCTAAACAAATTAGAACAAATTAGAACAGCTGAATCAAAAAAACACATTATAACAATCTTAGTCATGCACAAAAAAATATGTGATTGCAACAAGTTTATTGCTGAGCATGGGTTTCTAAGTTATTTAGGACAGTGTTTAGAGAGTAACATTTTAGGTTTTGTTGTCATAGTAACTGAAATGGAGAATGTTGGATACTTCTGACATAAAATGATAATTTTGAATATCTGCTGATTAAAATGATGTATAAAATGTATATGTAGCTTTTATTGTAATTTATCTATCTGTCTTTAGATGTGTGTCATATATAGTGAAACACCCTGTATTTGACTAGACAAAATCAATCTTTGGACGTGTTAAATATTAATATTATCATTTTCGAAACAAGTATTACCAGTTTATCTACATGTTCATATAGATGTTTTAATTTCAAAAACACTTGTATTAGAAACGCTAATATATTCACCCATATGGTACCAAGTTACATCAGAGAAAAACTATATTGTATTACCCGGTACTTGAAAATGTTAATGACCCCATATCGCAAAAAAAACGATTACATAAAAAGTAATGATTGTTACTAGGTTCTTGTACATTTGTTCGATGACGTCTCCTTGTGATAAATACACAATATCTTTAAATGTTTAAAATAATGTCGAATATTTATGGCCAAGGACACCAAGGAAATCCACAAAAATCAACAAAATGCACAAATATTGAACGCTTTGATACAAACGTCTTCTAAAAGTGCCCCTAACGTATGCATAGAACATAATGAAAAATGATGAAAGGAATTATTAGTACTCACACGGATTTCTTTCCCTCGGATATTCCTATACATAAAGAATGACTGCACTTAAGCTATGACAGTTGGATCCCGATGTTTTGCGGAAAATAAAATTCCAAAATTCATTAAATTTATGTTTTATAGGTATTAAACAATGTCTCAATAGGAGGTTTTGGTATATTCTATTACATGAAAGTATTAAATAATGCCGAGCGACACTAGCTTTTGAGACGGGGGTCTAACAGTTCTCTCCTATTTCTATTGTTATTCATATGCATCCCAGTTTTCAACGACTTTGTTTACATCGCGCCGCAACTTGGCAATTTTTCTTATTTGCACAGAATGTGTATTTTAACTTAAACTAAAACATGTCCAAAGGACAATGTTGGCCAAGTTGCGGCTCATATCTAATTTTTAAAAAAATGTCCCCAAACTAGGGTCGAGATAGCTACTAAATTAACCTGTCACCGAGCATCAACGATTGATATTATAATCACCTTTCTCACGTGACCTTCTGCTGTTCGATACGCTAACGCTTTCATTGAAAATTTCATTGTGTTTTAGTCTCTGTTGTGACATTATATCTATCGTACTTCCAACTTTAAACTATGGGAGATTTTTGCACAAATTTTAATAGGGTTTGAAGATAATATGTCTCTTATTTTATAACTTAATGCTTTTCATTAGGGGTGTTTTGAAAGAATTCTGGTGTTGACAGTGTCATTAGTAGGTACATGTATAGGCTTATGTCGCCTCTGTATTATGGTCAGCAGAGCGATACATCTACCCCATCCCTTAACATTAGAATCATTTAATAATTGTGCACCATAAAATCAACACGATCTCTCTTTCTCTCTCTTTTCTCCATTTTAATTCATATTTCGAAAAAATCATACATGTATGTGCTAATGTTTACATTCCACAACCACGCGGTTTAAATGTCTCCGCCTTTTTGCGGATACTTTAGATTCGAAAGTGGTCCCGTTCAAATTTCCGGAATTTAAGGCTCTTACAAGTTCTTTTCAATTACATTTTCTGTAATTATAGAAATATGTATAACAAAAATTTTTAGAGATAAATATCAAAACCATATGCTTGCACATTAATCATATATTAATTTAGCGACATATTGTAATGTTAAGCTTAAAATGGGTAGCCGAAAAGGTTCCAAATGACGTACTTAAGTGCAGTCATTCTTTCATGACTTTTCAATTGACAGGTTAATTTTCAAGGGATATACATGTCGGATCCAAGAACCACACAGTTAGGTTGGAGGTGTCGACAACACGTATTTTGCTAACAGCCAATAAATGCTTTATTATTTTTATGTATTTTTCCTTCTAGTTTTCCTATTTAAAGTTTTAAATCATCTTTAAGGAAAATGTAACCAAAATTTCATTTGATTTTGCCTGATAATTCATGAGTTATTGAAACTCCTAAACGATACAATGAGAAAAAGTTGGACTTTACGGAGACCAGTCAGTTGGATTAATGTATTGTTTGCGAAAAGTCTTGGCAAACCAAGGCTACATGGGGCCGAGGGTAAGTACGCCGCGAAAAATTAAGCAAAAGGTGCTCATGCGCCTGTGAGAGGATCACCAACATAAAGTTGACCAGTTCAAAAATCCTAACCGAGGAAACAGATTCCGTCAGTTTTACAGGGAAGATAATGAATATGATCTTGATGAGCTCTGTTTTGCGTCAACTTTTTCGTCACGGTTGATTGGAAACCATTCAAGGCCCTCTATGATGACGGTTAAGACGTTTTATGGTGGGGATCTGCTATAGCGACTGCACATCAACCTGTTGTCTTTATCCTTACTTAGGCAACGTAAAAGCCAGATCCACTGGAACTTCCATCTACTGTTACAAACTTGCAAGAAATGCATATCGTGTATAAATACTGGAAAAAAACAAGTGGTAGATCTTTCAACTGCGGCTAGGGTTTGATGAAAAGAACGATCACCTATTACCAAAACTTAATTAAAGCGGGTCCGAGGAAGCTAACTGTTTTTAAGCATGTCGAGTTTCATCATTTTCCAACTATTTCGGCAAAATCCAAATCAACAGAAGCTCAGGAAAATAGAAATCAAAAGAAGTGGCACCTATCAAAGGATACACAGCTATAAACCTACCTAACCAGATTTCAGAACTCAAAGGATAAACAGCTATGAATCTACATAACCAAATTTCAGAATTCTAAGGATACAACGCTTTAAACTTAACAAACCAGATTTCAGAATTCAAAGGATACGTGCATATACTCAGCTATGAACCTACCTAACCAGATTTCAGAATTTACGGATCCGAATCCATTCGCGTATTCAGTCCAATTTCTATAAAAAATCAACTGATCCATCCAATCTCCTCTGAATAACCTGAAAATAAATTTTATAATAGTAGCAGGAAAACGACAAATGAGATCTTATGCAAAAAATCTTTTTTTTTCTTTTTTTTTGAAATTAATTTGCTGATGATGCAGAGTTTATTTTCCCACATTTTACACATTTCATACAGGCTGGTGCCGTTCCTATTTCATATTAATTTGCTAGCAGTTGCTTTAGAACCAAAGTTCCGTCCGTGCATAATATCTATCTAGTACCCATATATTTGACCCATATAAAATTGATCCTATAACCGTGTCTTTGGAGAATGACCTTCAACTGTATATAGTGACGTCTCTGTCTGAGTGAAAAATTAATCTCGAAAAGGGCGACTAACCTTACTTTACCTTGGATTTTGACTTTTATTCGAAAAAAATAATCTTACCCATGGCTTCTTGCTAAGTGACACCAATCATGTACGTACAGCTGTAACTTAATCACCCCTCTAAGCAACCCTTTCCCAACAAATTTCCTCACTGTTTTAATTAACCGGAATATACTAGTACGAAAGTCTTCAAAGCCCTCATCGGGTTTCGAATCTGCAGTGTTGGTTCAACTTCTTACGCCGTGAATACATGTATGGAGCAAAATCTAATCGTTGCGAAACATCGCCGACTATATCGCCTCTGAGCAAGATTATAATTTTGATTTTTTTAAAGTTTCATTTTTGACGTTCAATATCAAATGGAAAATATACTTTAGAGGTCCTTTCCCACGAGGTTTTTCACACAGTAAGCATCCTAACACCGTCTCCATCCTAACTATCCAGACCCTCCCCAAAAACATTGTTCGTAGCATCTCTTACATATAAAAATGCCTGCACATAAATTCGAAATTTACTTACAATCCAGTCATAAGTATCATTAAAACATGGTATATCTACAAACTTTCCATCTTGAAACTGGCGCTGCATTAGACATGTTTCAACTGCACTTTCTGGAAAGAAAAGTGTAGCCTTTTATCTCAAGAAGAATTTCAGTTCTTATTAAAAGTGATGAATAACAACTAATAAATAGAATTTTGATGTCGCTTAAAAATCTCACCTTGACTTATTAGGGCTAAAGACCCATTAATCTAAATTTATTTTGTATTCCCACTCCTTCTTATGATAATGGGTTTAATAAATTTATCGTGCCAACTTATAACGCGTCACGTGTTTTCAGGAGCTGTATTATATTGACGGACTTTAAGAATGCAATGCAACTTTTTTTTCACTAAAATCATTTTTCAAAAGAAATACTGAAAACTTTTATTGCAAACTTCATCCACCATAGTTACGTAGTGTTGATTTTTAAAATTCACCACCTGCTCATTATTTGCATAATGTGAGCAGTATTACCGGAAATATTCAGGACTCTTCAAAATGAAAAGGTGAAAATTAAGGGGGTTTCATCGTTATCAATCAACTTTAATGGTGAAAGTATAGTCACCACTTACAAAAGAAATTGATTTAGACTATGCCGCATTTACAGTTCATTTAATATGACCTTTTGCACTGAAATTTGTGTCTTAATCAAAAATCTTTAAGTCTATTTAAAAAAGACGCTTTAAAATTGTGTCCCAGAAAAAGTTTTCAAATTGCTTCGCATAATCAATTATTTGACCTTTCTGCACTCACAAAATGTGATTTTTTCTTGCATGGCAAATTCAATACGTGATAAAATTATCTTAAATTTAAGTCTTAAACGTTTGCTTACTTTAAGCAGATAGGTCAAAGTTATCTTAAATATTTAAAAAAAACATCATAAGTGGGGGTATATGATGAATTTTTTTTTAGATACTACTAAAAAGTGTCAATTTTATACTATAATTGTCACTGTTTGTTGAACGAATTCAAAAGAAATAATTTAATAGATATTTAAGAAAAAGTATAAAACATTTCACAACAAAAACAGCTTTGTGCGCAACCAGCATGGAAATATAGGATTCCAAAATTAGCAGTAATGTATATACTTCTTGCTTAATCTTACTTGGTTGAAATTTAATCATTGAATATAGTTCAATTTGCATTGTAGATTCCAGATTTAATGTTAGAATTCAAAAAATGATGCAGAGTTTTAGAAATAAATGTCCAGACAAGAATCTGCTCAAAAGCTCAGGATTGAACCGCTTAGGTAGATTTGAGGTATGTGAGTTTCTGAATCAATCATTATGATTTTTTCTACATTTTATTAAAGATGAAAAAAGCCAACAGCTCATATTTCAAATTAAACTCTAGTAAAACATTTTTCAGATAATTATACCCTAGGGAATTAGAAATTTAGTTGATCTTATGTATTAACATTACCTGAAATAGCGGTTGTCGAGTTCGGTAGCGTTAGTGTTGTAGAGATACCGCTCATTGTCTTCATTGTATTAGATGAAGGCAACCTGCTAGTTGTCATCTCTGTCATAGTATTTGATGAAGAGATACCACTTGTTGTCATAGTATTGGATGACGGGATACTCCTGGCTGTAATATTTGTCAGTGTATTGGATGAAGGGATACTACTGGATGTCAAGTTTGGTAACTCTGGGAATGAAGAGATGCCGTTGTTTTTCGTATCCGTCAACATCATGGTTGATAGGGTACCGTTGGATATAGAATCCATTTCTGTTGTTGTTAAAAAATTAACACGTGATGTGTTCGAACTTTATGAAGTCTTTTGATAAACATTCACTTTATTATCCTTTAATCGTGCTGTAAACATTATCAAACAGTTGAAATTAGATTATCAGTAATACGCTAGTACCTACCATCATGAGTCATCACCGTACATTGTTGAGTCTGATTTTCGTTCCAGGTCTCTAAAGGTAACTAACACAAAAAAAAATTTCAATGCATGCCAACTTCAGGAAAATTTTAAATCATCATATAAATTCGAATAATTAGTACAATTATAATATAATTACCTTACAATACATTTGACATTTGTCAGGAGAGGCGTCAACAGGTGTATGCCCGAAAAAAGTACCATTCCAGAGACGGCAAAGAATACCATCGCAAATTTCAATCCCTTTACAATTTTCTGTTATAATGCATTCTGATCCACACCATAATATGGAAGTCCATTTTCTTGACAGGAGAAATTCGCGACAAACATAAGAATTCTGAATTTTTATTGACGATTCCACATATCTGAATTTGTGTCCATAAATTTGTTTTAAAGATAATGGAAAAAATTTTAAAATTAATATCAACACATACATAAGCATTGTTAACAGAAATAATTCCACAAGAAACCTGAGACAAATTCTGATTAAGAACTGAACCTCTCTTTGAGATGTCGAATATATATATATCTGGAAAATCAAATACCTCTTACATAGAGATTCTAATTAATGTTTTAGATTTTACTGAAAAAATGACATATTTTGATCATTATTTCCGTTTCCATATTTAGCTCTCATAGAAAATAGATGTAGACGCCCTTTGCAAATATTTGCAACACTTTGTCCTGTAAAACAGTGTCTAATGATATTTGCAGTCTAGTACATATATCTTACACGTTTACTTAAGGCATACATGATTTACCTCAGCACAAAATACTTGCTTTGCAAATAAACTTAGTATTAGAAAACGACAGTATTGTGTTGCAAGTTTCGATGAAATTGTATAAAGATTTAGAACATAAATATAGGAAAAATGTGTTGGTAACACCAAGGATATTTGCATAACACAAAGGACATAAAGGTTACACTAAGGATATTTTGTGTAATACTTAGAAAGAAATAATAAAGTTGTTCTCCTTCCTTCCGAAAAGGATTTTAATGAAATTACCCTAGAGATGAATATAAGAGTATATGGTTTTAACATAAAAAATTGGCGGGGGATTTCTTTCATTATACATTTTGAGTCTGACTAGTAACATCAAGGATAAAACAGTAACGACATAGACATAACTATCCAATCATAAGATATATGACAGTAGAAAAATGAAATCAAATTGTTATGCCCGAATAATAAATAATTACTATCACATGACTTTGAATCATTGATCAGTACTTGTTAGTGTATTTACATATCCAAGCAGAAGCTGTAACACCAATGACAAAAAATAACACAAAGGACACCTTTAAAAGATTCAAAGGTTTACATAGATGAGTCTTAGATCAGCTAGAACTAATTTTTAATGAAGAAATAATTGTGAAACTAGAACAAGTACATGTATTTGTAAATGACCAGATTTCAAATCTATAGAATGCATTAATCTTTTTATGGATTTTACATTTTCATTTCATTTATCTACAGCTAGCCTCTTTCCACAATGAGCTCTCTACATAATACACATCTACAAGATATGATGGTGACAATATTATTAAAACATTAGCAATGCTATACCAGCTTTTATCTTTTACAGTTTTTGGCCTGTTAAAAAGGAACATGGTTTTAGGTTCTGTCTAATCCCGTGCATACATTTAAGTTCATTTTTTCTGTATCTTTATCCAGTCTCTCTTCCAAAGGATCTGATTTCTCTTCATCTGTAGTCTGATGTTCATTATTGACTCCAATTCTTTCTCTTCCAGGGTGTCAGTCTTTTCAGTTTCTTTAGTCGGATTTCCTATCAGGAACTCTTGACTTTTTTTAATCTGTACTCTTTTTCATTTTTTTCATTGATATTTTTCTGCCCTTTTTGCTCTTGTATCCACTGATCGTTTGCCAAACTTTCATTGACAGTTCTTCAGGGTAACAATCCAACAAAATGGCTTGAAATGTAGTGGTCTGCCACCATATCTGGCCTTGTTGTTGTCCAATGCTGCCTCGACTATATAATCTTCTCCACCACTTTCCAAAAGCTTATGTACATCCAAGGTTAAAAACTTCTTTCAGCACCAACTTTTACAGGATGTAGAACAGTCATGAGGGATTTCAGTTGGACAAATCTGAAGAACATCCTCAACTAAATGCAAATTAACTGTATTCTAGGGTAATGACTGGTACATTGTCTCCTTAAAAAAATCTTTTGAAATCCTTTTAGAACAGTTATGAACAATTTGTGACTTTTTCATCTCAGGGTTTACATGATTAAAGGACTTTAAATGCATTTGCAAAGAAATGTTCCGTATCTGATATAACTTTAAAGGTATTTTCAATTCAATGATATAAATCTATCTTTTACGTCTTTGATTCTATTGGCTTCATTGCAACTTTTTAATGTGTCTTGTTTACATCATCTTCATCAAGAGAACATAACTAGAATCCTCAGACTAAAGAAAACAAATCATATTCTGCCTTATTTCACATTCCCTTGTGTTACCTAAAACTTCCTTTGTGTTACCATTTTTAACCATCATATATTTTTAGCACTTCATTATTTATTGTTACTTGAATTGCAATATCCCACCACATTTGTTTTCTGCAATACAATGAACACAATTACCACTCCATATGCAATAAGCATGTTTCATTTTTCTATCTTTAATCCTTGCTGTGTCCCTTGAGTAACTGAATTTGTCTATGGTGTTACCATAGGTTACTTTAAAGAGCATAAAAGGGGATATGATTGCATTACATAATGAATTTTGATATTTCAATTTATTCAAAAGAAATAAAAGTTGTATATTTTCCTACAGAAACAAAAGAACATGCAAGAGTATATTAATAAAATAAATATTTAATCGTTTTTACATCCATTGTGTTACCAAACATTGTCCTTTGTGTTACTCAAATTATTTATTGAATTTATTTATAGCTCATGGAAACATAATATGAAAAATAAATGCCAATTTGATAAAAATATTTCTGTTATTTTATATTGTAATGAACTTTACACAAATGTTGTATTAAAATTGGGAATTTAAAGGGTTTTTTTTAATTGGTCCGCGGAGTTACCCAATTCTGTCCTTTGCATAACCAAGACTGCAAAATCATATGATTTTCAAATGTTAAAAACATTTAGTAAATAATTTGGCATTTTAAAACAAAATTAGTTACTGGATAGTTTTAAATAAGGGAGGAAAATAAAACATATGACTCCAACTTTCATTCTTTTTTAATTATTTTCTATGTAAATTGTCCATGGAGTAACTAGATACATCCTTAGAGTAACTTTTCTTGCAGTAACAAAATGGACAGTAACACCAGGGAATTATTATATAAATAATTGGAAGTAAAAAAGCAATAACTGACCTATGAACATAAAGCACAGCTCCTAGATGATAGGTATTTTGTTATAAACTTGCTCAATGCATCAAAGAAATGGCAAATCAATTTATCATCTCAATATCGAAGTAACTCCTAGGACTCAAAAATAAATTAATATTGCAATCAAACTTGCCTTCAACCACATATTGTGCCTATGGTATAAAAGATCTGTGTAAAGTGTCTCATGATATTTTGGCGGGAACAAGACCAAAAGAAGGAGGCTGATAGTGAAGAGTTTCTTTAGGAAAGATAACTGTTACAGATAACTTTTATGTCCTGGTAACTCCAAGGACACGGCCAAAATAACACACACTTAACTTTAAAAAAATCATATTCTTACTCTTTTTCAATCACATTTTAGCATGCATTTAGACAGTATTAAACATGTACAACACAATAAAGGTCATTTTACACTGCTTAATTATATTTACTACATCAATAATCAGAGTTAAAGTCAAACATCCGGCCAAATCACAAGCAATTCTCTTTAATTTTACTCAGGTTGAAGGACTTTTCAGTATTCAAGTCAATTTTTAATCGCACTTAATTTTTTTCTACACTTGTAGATTGTTGTTAAATTCATCGGGTAAAAAAAAATTGATTTTTATTGCAAAATTTTCAAAAAAAGCTTGTATAACAGGAAATTGGACATTTTTTGAAAATGACCCATATACAAATATCACCATTACTTTTTACACTTACGAATAATAATTGCTTTGAATACTTTTTCCTATAGGATAGTGTCTAATGATTGTTGCAGTCTAGTGCATATATGCAAATATCACGGGGATTTTTTAAACTGGCGAATAATGATAATAGGTTTGGCAATTATCTTCTGCTTTGAAAAAAAGAATGTTTGCAAGACATTTATTGTGAGATTAATAACAGGGGAATTCGACTTCGTCTTTTAAGTAAGGAAGATCAATGGGATAAGCACGGCTTGTCCATTGTGATTTAAAAAAATCAATGCTAACTTAGATGGTGTTTTTTGGTTTATAATGAATATTGTAACATTGTACCCTTATTGATATTTTTATACTTTCACCAAAGCTGAAAAAAAATCTTGTTCAAAATAATTTTTATCGAAGTGAATAGAAACATTACATTTTCTAGTAATTTTACTGACACGACAGTGACAAATTAAGAATGATTCTAAAAACTAAGGTTGGCACCATTGATTGAATTATACTTGATTTTGTATTGTAATTTTTCAATGCATTATTTGATGAGAACTTTTTGATAGAAAAGAGGGGAAAATATTTCAGGTAGGTAAAGGCTTCTTTAGGATTACTAATGATTCGATTTAATTGCTGAAAATTAAATCGCGTTATTAGAGAGGCCCATATTCGGGGTTATCGGGTCATTGGTATTTCCCCGTTCTTTCAACTTTTGGTATTTTAGTCGATTCCTTAGGACTTCCTTTTCCGTTAGAGAATGAAGGGGAGCAGACATATCCTGCATCTCAAGATAAAAATTTGTTTATTTATTTTATATTGTGTTAAAAAATTCATGTTATGCATGAAATTTAAGGAGAATGTTTCTAGCAATTTTTATTTTCGTGTGTATTTGCATCATTATGTACATGACTTTTCGGATGTTTTTCGATTTTGAAAAACCACATGCGTAATATAAAACAGAAAAGTCGTAACGCTTAGTCAATTTTTGAGCAAAATATAATAATAATGATTTTATTAACAAAAATTGTCTAAGTCGTAACGCCAAGTCAATATTAAAAATATTTACAATAATAATACCTTTATTATTAGGCCTATTTCTATATTGTATTTCTTATTCCAAATTTAAGTCGGTAGTTTCAGAAAATGCCTAGAGTTAAACCCGCTGCCTAGCCGGCGAAGCGGAAATCAGCACCTACGAGCGGGCCTAAACCAAACAGTGGGATCAGTCGAATCTACAGAAATTTCGTCAGAGGAAAACATACCCTGTACAGACATTATTGTTACCATGGTTACTACAAGTGTGGTTACTTTTTCCTGATGTCAATGTAGAGACTGCCAATCATGTTGATACAACAGGTAACGAGATCGATGGTATATGCGGTAGTTTGGGGGAAAATGCCACAGAATTAATCAAAAAATGTTAAGGACGAATACATTGATTTAGGACAGCTTCTATCCAATCCGGTCCCGACGGTTGATAAGCAAACACTAACAGTCTCTAATGGTCAAGTAGTAATTGAACCGAAATGGGTTACAGTTAAAATTACAAATGTACAGCAGTGGACTGATGCATTTTTGATTTTCTCTTCAGTATATGCCACAGTACACCCTACAAAATTTCTTTTTTGGCTTGTTAAAATGAATCCACACTGTTTGTCTAGGGGCTAGCAGCAATTTCTAATGAGAATTGCAAGAAATTCAAGTGTTTCATGAAGAATAGTTGATCAGGAGCTTTAGCTACTGTACATGGTACTATGGTTTATTGGTCCGGTGCAAAAACCTTCCGGGGGGGGGGGGGGTGTTAAATGCTATGACTATAACAATTTTCGGGTTTGTGTAAAACAGCAGTGCCATTAATTACATAAATGTTTGAACTGTAGCGGGCCTCATCCATGTAAAAAGGCCCGTCGGCTAAATATCAATATGCTTCTAGAGATTTTTCAGGTCAAAGATACCCATTATAATACAGGAACCAGGGACCTTCATCAAGACCACCCCAGCCTTGAGCATGATTCCCCAGTGCACTACAATCTGCAGGACCTAGGTTATTCCCCAGTTAAAGTAGAAGTTCTTGCAGCTTATTTACAAAACTCTGATTATAATAGGAAGAGTTCAGGAATTTTGCCAAAGGGGTTTTATGAAGATTTCTAAATTACAATGGTCCAAAGGGTAGCTACTAATTGTTTTAATTTAAAGTCAGCTAGAGATAATGAGCTTGGAATTCTGAAAAAAGTTTTAAAAATCAATGCTGGAAGAGTTCTGGCCCATTCCATTCAAAACCCTTTCCCAGTCTTAGGCTTTAATTCACCTGTAGGTTTAGTACCGAAAAAAGATGGATAATTTAAGTTGATTCATCATTTATCTTAACCAAAAAACTCGAGTGTTAATTCCTTTATTGATCCATCTTTCTCCTCAGTCAATAACTCCTCTTTAGATGATGCGGTTAGGTTACTAAGTTTGTTGGGTAAGGGTGCCTTGATGGGTAAAATGGACCTCAAGTCTGCATTTAAGTTGTTTCCTGTTCACCGGGCAGATCTTTGAGCTTTTAGGTTTTAAATAAATATTTTTTGTGGTGTCTTGTAGTCTTTTTGAGGAATTTTCATTATATTAGAAATGGATATTTAAGCAACAGTCTGGTCAGAAATCTGTTGTGCATTACTTAGATGATTTTTTGTTTCCTGGTAAGGCAGGTAGGAATACATGTGATGAACTCATGTCATTCTTTGATGGGCTATGCAAGCAGTTAGGTGTCCCCTCAATAGCTGATAATAAAACAGTGTGGCCTTCCACTCCCCTGACCTTTTTGGGTTTTGAGTTAGATTCAGTTGAAATGGTGTTAAGAATCCCAGTTGATAAGTAGAATAGTTTAAAGGATTTGGCCAACAGTTTTATGTCAATCCCAGTTGATAAGTAGAATAGGAAAAAGGATTTGGTCAACAGTTTTATGTCAAGAAAGAAGGCTAATCTAAAGGAATTTAAGGCTCTTGCAGGTTTGTTGAATTTTTGTTTGTGTGTCACTCTGTCTTGCCGGGCATTCATTAGGCATAATTTATGACGTCATGCAAGGGGTCTGTAAACCACATCACATTATCAGGGTTTCTGTGGTGGTTAAGGTGGACTTGAAAGTGTGGCTTGCTTTTTTTTTTAGATTTGTTCAATGGCTGCTGTTACTTTCCACAAATTTACTGAGTAGATGTTGATCAACTCCAATTATTTACTGATAGTGCATGGAATTCAGAATTAGGTTGTGGTGCTTTCTTTAAGAATCATTGGTCGTTTTTTAAGAGGCCAAGTGAATGGGTTGGTATTGAAGTAATCAGGGACATCACATTTTTTAGCTTGATCCAGTTTAAACAATATACAGTTCAAGGCTTGTCTTATTATCTTGTGGGTCACATCCGATTTGGCATCCTGGTGAAAAATAGATAGTAGAATTTATGGCTAGTTGTTCATTCAAGTATCTGTCATATTCTACGGTAAGAACATATCTGTCAGGTATAAGCTTTAAATGTAAATTTGATGGTACTTGAGACTTTGTTAAGAAAAAGATGGTGGTAGGCATGTCAAGACTGCAAAGTTCTGTAGATGCTAGATTGCCAATTATATCAAGAATTAGGTCGTTGGGGATCAAAAGCTTACAAGAGATAAATAAGAATACCAACCTCAAATTTATTGATGGCTAAAGACTCAATTGGTTGTATTACTTCTTAAGCACCAGTCAAGCAGTATAGCTTGATAGGTTTTCTAATACCTTTATACAAAATCTTATTTTAAATATGATCATTTTTGTTTACATATATTTCAGAGGGTGTAAGAATGTGCATTTTTGGATCGTCAATATTATGGCATGATTTTGGGATTTCGATGAATGGTGCTGCCATGGTTACTAAGAATAGAAATTTCTGTGAAATTCTTTCAAAATGCTACTCCTCCTACAGTTTTGGTCTGATTTCGAGATAACTTGGCACACAGGTGGACTATGCTAGGATACATAATTCTGTGCATCGGTTTTTATATGATGAGTGGCAAGGATCATTTTTTTTATTCATTGCTGTTTTAAAGTTTCAAGTCCCAACTGCTACTTTTCTCTTCCTTTGTTTTAAGTATAAACCAGTAGAGCTACAGTCTCAACAGAGACTTCTGGTTTTGGTTATGCTAGACAAAATGGGGGGTCCAATTTTGGGCTATCCACATTGAAAGCTAATATCTGGTGGCAGGGAAAAGCGGCATGAGATGGTGACATCTCCTCCCAAAAATCAAATAAATGTTAAGGTATGAAGATACCCCACAATTATAATCTGGTTCTACATTGCGATGGCAACGACATTGGTCAAATTCCATGATGTGTTTTGCATTATAGCATAAATAATTCTTTTGATTCAATTGTAGTTCTGTTACCAAACACCAATTATTGAAAATTATTTGGTCTCAGATATTACCTAGATTGATTTGGCCTAATGCTAGGGACAACCATGCTCTTACTAAAGTCGGGTTTCGAGTTTATAGCTTTGTTGTTGGCACATCAAGGGGGATATATTTGTTGCCCAGAGTCCACTTTGGTTGATCATACTCTACTTTAAGAGGATGGGGTGCACTTGTCAGAGCAAGGCAATTTAATGAGATATTTGTTGAAACTTTGAGGAAAGCATTGCATAATTTTATAATGCCAAGGGTGGGCTTTAATGGCCATGGCACTCTATTTCACTGACTAAATAATGTAGAGCACACTAAAATAGACACACAATAGATGTAGCTAATGCAATTGTTTTATACTCATTTGTCTTGGTATGCAATGTTAATTTATTTGCTTTGCCTTTCTTTAAAACGGACGAGGGTTGGGGGGGGGGGGGTAATCATAAGCGTTCAGCTACCGCCATTGTGGCGGTGGACACATAGTGTCCATTGGCGCAATCTTTAGCTGAACTTAAATAGGGTTATATTTAGTGAGCATCTGTTCCCAGGGCTCGCTACAACTGTACATAATTATTTTCAATATTTCATGATGATTTTCATTTACATGTATTTGCCATTTGCCATTTGGGTTGCCAAAATCGCCCAATGTATTTGGGTCGGTAACCTTGGTTACGATTGTAACCAGTAACTAAATGTAATTTCCTGAAAATTGTAGTGCTGCCATGGCCATTATTCGCCATTAAACTTTAAGAAATTTATATATGTGTGGTTTTCTCTAATAATTCGATTTAATTGCTGAAAATTAAATCGCGTTATTAGAGAGGCCCATATTCGGGGTTATCGGGTCATTAGTATTTCCCCGTTCTTTCAACTTTTGGTATTTTAGTCGATTCCTTAGGACTTCCTTTTCCGTTAGAGAATGAAGGGGAGCAGACATATCCTGCATCTCAAGATAAAAATTTGTTTATTTATTTTATATTGTGTTAAAAACTTCCCACCCACCAACACCCTGTATGTAATGTATGAATATATAAAATGAATTGTCTGTTTGGTGTCAATTTTCTGCTGCTTGAATTTTTCTATTTTCAGCCTTGAACATCTCTTAGTTCAACACCTAACTTCGTCATGGCGCACTGCATGGCTGTAACCTCCGATGGCTGTTGATGTAACCGTTAATGTACCCGCACCAATGAAGTTACAATTCTCTAGATGCGTTCCACAATCGGTCGTGGGACTTGAATAGTGATTTATATGTGTACCTTGTACATCTCTTAGTTCAACACCTAACTTCGTCATGGCGCACTGCATGGCTGTAACCTCCGATGGCTGTTGATGTAACCAACTGTTACTGTACCCGCACCAATGAAGTTACAATTCTCTAGATGCGTTCCACAATCTGCCGGTGGACTTGAATAGTGATTTATTTGTGTAGTGAGTATCTTGCCCCAGAGCTCACTATTGTCTAACATGTGACTGATTTTCATACGATTCCCGATTTGTATGTATAACGGATGGAATAAGTCTATGCAATCTTTAGCTGAACTTAAATAGGGTTATATTTAGTGAGCATCTGTTCCCAGGGCTCGCTACAACTGTACATAATTATTTTCAATATGTGTGAAATTTCAATTTGCTTATTTGTGTCAGACTGGATGAAACATTTGCAATGTATTATTTGCCAGTAGGTTGCTTAACAGCTTCATTTGTATATTTGCCTATTTCATATTCATTTGTATATTTGCCTATTTCATGATGATTTTCATTTACATGTATTTGCCATTTGGGTTGTCAAAATCGCCCAATGTATTTGCCCATTTCATGATTATTTTCATTTACATGTATTTGCCATTTGCCATTTGGGTTGCCAAAATCACCCAATGTATTTGGGTCGGTAACCTTGGTTACGATTGTAACCAGTAACTAAATGTAATTTCCTGAAAATTGTAGTGCTGCCATGACCATTATTCGCCATTAAACTTTAAGAAATTTATATATGTGTGGTTTTCTCGAATAATAGGAAAATACATAAGGTCACTCCGAATCCAGACTTTAGCTCTTATGACGGGTGCAGTGTCACCAAGATTTTTGCAAACTATAAACTGTATAAAATATCAAAACGCAATTGTAAAATGTTCTTCATTAAATTTCATAGTGTTTAAATGCTTACAAAAAATTACTTTGGTAATGCACTTTGTTTTATGCCCGAAGTAAAAAGAGGAGCGTATCATCAAAATTTTCATAAGCGCTACATAATTATTACCGATTCAAAAAAGGGTTAAATTACCGCCACATTTAATAGTAAACATTCCCGTTAAATTTTCTTTTTCGATAACCAGCCGCTTATGCATGTAAAGATTGATTTATATTGTAACATACAAGCATAATACCTGTTTCCCCTCTTCATGGTCATGTTCAAATATCCCATCAATTCTACACTTTTTCGTCATTGTATTTGAAAGTAGGTAAATGTCAAATTTTCTTTGCAGACAAAATGCACGAACTTTCACACTAGTAGTAAATAAGACACTGAACACTCCTGGATTCGTTTAGATATTTAATGAAGCAACAAAGCAGACAATACATGCTTTCCTTTGATTATTCTAGTTTTATCAGGTAAGTGACTTTTGCAGATAGCAAAATCTATGAAGTCAAGTCCTACAATAAAGATTCAAAACGTAAACTAAAACAAAGCACTACTTAAAATTTATCATTTTTATGCAACGAAGAAAGTGAAATTTTGTTCAATAATCTTTGCCTTGTGATCAATATTAAACGTAATAGGTAATTTATGAATATTTATTATAAGCCAAATTTGCATGAAGAAAACTTTGTTGAAAGCAATATGCACTCGCGGTTTGTGAAGAAAAAATTGTAATTGTAGAGATAATTAACCATATTCCATCCCAACTTTGACGCTAAATGTAAAAAACGTGCGTAAATTCTCACGAAAAAAGTTTATGTATACATTTTGCGATATCAAATTTTGACCTTTTCACATTATTCACTCTGCGTTGGACATGAAAACATGTTCTTACACATGTAAGTTTTAACGGAAAATGGTATAATCCAAAAAATGTGTTATGAGATTTTGCGCTACTGCATGCGTTGATCTCAACGTAAAAATGTAACAACGCAAAATATCAAAACCTCAGGTTTTACATTTTGCATCCTTGTTACCATTTAGATTGAACAATACTTGAACTGAAATCAAAAAATTAAATTTATATTTTCATCACACCCAAAATAATCAATTTTATACCAAAATTACTCGGCAAATAAAAAAAAATTTGTTCAAGGTTGACGAATCATCATTCGGATATACCGGGTATCTCATGGGTCTTCACTCACGCCAATTGAAAAAGAAGATTCATTGTTTTTCATTAGGAAGATTATCTGAGTACATTCTATTTAGATTTGCCTCGGTACAGTATGCATCCCATGAGTACCACAATCCTCCCCTATGGTCCACAGCGCAGTCTCTTTGTTTCCAGTTGTCATTGTCCTCGTCAAATGTACAAAACAGAGCAGTATCGCTCAACCACAGACTGTATATACAGCGTATGGAAATAGAGTATTTTTAGTGAATGCAATTAAATCTTTTTTAGCTGATCATGCATTCTCCGTTAGTTGATAGATACTTAATTAAATTTCATTATTCAACTGTCTTGCATCAATATAAAACAAACACATGATGTATATACGTGCATATTTCAATGGTTCTTGAAATTGAACGTGATAAATTGATATGCAGTATAGAAATTCTGTATAAAATATATATCATAAAGTGTCATGAAAGTTCAACAGATCAAATACCATAATCGCAAGAATCCCGACAAACTATGTGAAGTTGAAACTTAGTTGAGCTGTCCACTACTGTGAAATTGTATTCAACATGGTTCCATTCTAAGTCCTCAGTCATCATGTCTGTCCTCACTACAGTGTATCCGGAGCTGGTCAATTCATGTATATATTGGTTACCTATGACATTAAAACACAGAGATTTAGGGTAGGATTCTTCTCACATTTCTTGTATTTAAAAATTAATCAAATTTTCATGGAATCAAAAAAAGAAAAAAATAAAAAAAATAAAATAAAATCACTAAGTGATGGTTTCAATGAGATTAACCGTTAAATATTACAGGCAAGGTCAGTTCAATGTCATTACCTTTTCCCTGGACATTAAGAATAAAAAATACTGTTTCCAATCAAGCGATCCCTACTTGTATTTCAAAAGATTGAGTTTTTTTTCTTTTTGCATAAAAAGATACTACTGTGTAGGGCCTACATGTATTAGATGATATTACCAAATTGACATAAACAATTTAAATAAATGGATATTGGCTAATCCGAATTTTCTCTATTTTTCTTAAATCTTTAAGATATACATGTGTATTAGTTATTTTCATTTGCTTCTTATATTTAAATTTTTCTCATTTTCACATACACAGTAGTAAAGTTGTCACATAAAGATACAAAATGATACAAAAACAAAAAGTTTTGACCGTTTACTAAGAGAGAAATTACACTTTTTACAAATTTTTGGCTCAAATCTGTACTTGGATTCGAAGCATTTAAAAGCCAACGTAGTTCTAGTTTGTGCGAAAAATCTTATTTATTTGATGTATTTTAAAACTTTAGTTCCTAAGTATTAATTTAAGTTACATTTGAAAATTTCTTCAAGCCTTTGATTGGGTAATAATTATAACTAAATTTTGTTCTATAATAATTCTGAAAAGAAAATTACACAAAGAAATGATTTTATTAGCAACTAGAAATTTTTTCAGCAAAAAAAAGTTCCCAATTAACAGCTTATAAATGATTATATATATGTATTGGTTCGACTGGTCATATTTATGATAACAAATTCAAAATTTTTTCGCAAATTTCCTCTGTCAAAGAAAAGATTGAAGTGCGGATCAGAATGTATGATTACGGAACGTAAAGGAATTGAAGTTTGTTGTGGTATTCTTTGTCGTCTGTAGAATGAAAATATCTTCTTTTCAAAATTATTATAGAACAATGAATTTAGTTATAATTATTACCCAATCAAAGGCTTGAAGAAATTTTCAAATGTAACTTAAATTAATACTTAGGAACTAAAGTTTTAAAATACATCAAATAAATAAGATTTTTCGCACAAACTAGAACTACGTTGGCTTTTAAATGCTTCGAATCCAAGTACAGATTTGAGCCAAAAATTTGTAAAAAGTGTAATTTCTCTCTTAGTAAACGGTCAAAACTTTTTGTTTTTGTATCATTTTGTATCTTTATGTGACAACTTTACTACTGTGTATGTGAAAATGAGAAAAATTTAAATATAAGAAGCAAATGAAAATAACTAATACACATGTATATCTTAAAGATTTAAGAAAAATAGAGAAAATTCGGATTAGCCAATATCCATTTATTTAAATTGTTTATGTCAATTTGGTAATATCATCTAATACATGTAGGCCCTACACAGTAGTATCTTTTTATGCAAAAAGAAAAAAAACTCAATCTTTTGAAATACAAGTAGGGATCGCTTGATTGGAAACAGTATTTTTTATTCTTAATGTCCAGGGAAAAGGTAATGACATTGAACTGACCTTGCCTGTAATATTTAACGGTTAATCTCATTGAAACCATCACTTAGTGATTTTATTTTATTTTTTTTATTTTTTTCTTTTTTTGATTCCATGAAAATTTGATTAATTTTTAAATACAAGAAATGTGAGAAGAATCCTACCCTAAATCTCTGTGTTTTAATGTCATAGGTAACCAATATATACATGAATTGACCAGCTCCGGATACACTGTAGTGAGGACAGACATGATGACTGAGGACTTAGAATGGAACCATGTTGAATACAATTTCACAGTAGTGGACAGCTCAACTAAGTTTCAACTTCACATAGTTTGTCTTCTTGCGATTATGGTATTTGATCTGTTGAACTTTCATGACACTTTATGATATATATTTTATACAGAATTTCTATACTGCATATCAATTTATCACGTTCAATTTCAAGAACCATTGAAATATGCACGTATATACATCATGTGTTTGTTTTATATTGATGCAAGACAGTTGAATAATGAAATTTAATTAAGTATCTATCAACTAACGGAGAATGCATGATCAGCTAAAAAAGATTTAATTGCATTCACTAAAAATACTCTATTTCCATACGCTTTATATACAGTCTGTGGTTGAGCGATACTGCTCTGTTTTGTACATTTGACGAGGACAATGACAACTGGAAACAAAGAGACTGCGCTGTGGACCATAGGGGAGGATTGTGGTACTCATGGGATGCATACTGTACCGAGGCAAATCTAAATAGAATGTACTCAGATAATCTTCCTAATGAAAAACAATGAATCTTCTTTTTCAATTGGCGTGAGTGAAGACCCATGAGATACCCGGTATATCCGAATGATGATTCGTCAACCTTGAACAAATTTTTTTTTATTTGCCGAGTAATTTTGGTATAAAATTGATTATTTTGGGTGTGATGAAAATATAAATTTAATTTTTTGATTTCAGTTCAAGTATTGTTCAATCTAAATGGTAACAAGGATGCAAAATGTAAAACCTGAGGTTTTGATATTTTGCGTTGTTACATTTTTACGTTGAGATCAACGCATGCAGTAGCGCAAAATCATAACACATTTTTTGGATTATACCATTTTCCGTTAAAACTTACATGTGTAAGAACATGTTTTCATGTCCAACGCAGAGTGAATAATGTGAAAAGGTCAAAATTTGATATCGCAAAATGTATACATAAACTTTTTTCGTGAGAATTTACGCACGTTTTTTACATTTAGCGTCAAAGTTGGGATGGAATATGGTTAATTATCTCTACAATTACAATTTTTTCTTCACAAACCGCGAGTGCATATTGCTTTCAACAAAGTTTTCTTCATGCAAATTTGGCTTATAATAAATATTCATAAATTACCTATTACGTTTAATATTGATCACAAGGCAAAGATTATTGAACAAAATTTCACTTTCTTCGTTGCATAAAAATGATAAATTTTAAGTAGTGCTTTGTTTTAGTTTACGTTTTGAATCTTTATTGTAGGACTTGACTTCATAGATTTTGCTATCTGCAAAAGTCACTTACCTGATAAAACTAGAATAATCAAAGGAAAGCATGTATTGTCTGCTTTGTTGCTTCATTAAATATCTAAACGAATCCAGGAGTGTTCAGTGTCTTATTTACTACTAGTGTGAAAGTTCGTGCATTTTGTCTGCAAAGAAAATTTGACATTTACCTACTTTCAAATACAATGACGAAAAAGTGTAGAATTGATGGGATATTTGAACATGACCATGAAGAGGGGAAACAGGTATTATGCTTGTATGTTACAATATAAATCAATCTTTACATGCATAAGCGGCTGGTTATCGAAAAAGAAAATTTAACGGGAATGTTTACTATTAAATGTGGCGGTAATTTAACCCTTTTTTGAATCGGTAATAATTATGTAGCGCTTATGAAAATTTTGATGATACGCTCCTCTTTTTACTTCGGGCATAAAACAAAGTGCATTACCAAAGTAATTTTTTGTAAGCATTTAAACACTATGAAATTTAATGAAGAACATTTTACAATTGCGTTTTGATATTTTATACAGTTTATAGTTTGCAAAAATCTTGGTGACACTGCACCCGTCATAAGAGCTAAAGTCTGGATTCGGAGTGACCTTATGTATTTTCCTATTATTCGAGAAAACCACACATATATAAATTTCTTAAAGTTTAATGGCGAATAATGGTCATGGCAGCACTACAATTTTCAGGAAATTACATTTAGTTACTGGTTACAATCGTAACCAAGGTTACCGACCCAAATACATTGGGTGATTTTGGCAACCCAAATGGCAAATGGCAAATACATGTAAATGAAAATAATCATGAAATGGGCAAATACATTGGGCGATTTTGACAACCCAAATGGCAAATACATGTAAATGAAAATCATCATGAAATAGGCAAATATACAAATGAATATGAAATAGGCAAATATACAAATGACTGTTAAGCAACCTACTGGCAAATAATACATTGCAAATGTTTCATCCAGTCTGACACAAATAAGCAAATTGAAATTTCACACATATTGAAAATAATTATGTACAGTTGTAGCGAGCCCTGGGAACGATGCTCACTAAATATAACCCTATTTAAGTTCAGCTAAAGATTGCATAGACTTATTCCATCCGTTATACATACAAATCGGGAATCGTATGAAAATCAGTCACATGTTGAGACAATAGTGAGCTCTGTAAGATACTCACTACACAAATAAATCACTATTCAAGTCCACCGGCAGATTGTGGAACGCATCTAGAGAATTGTAACTTCATATATGCGGGTACAGTAACAGTTGGTTACATCAACAGCCATCGGAGGTTACAGCCATGCAGTGCGCCATGACGAAGTTAGGTGTTGAACTAGAGATGTACAAGGTACACATATAAATCACTATTCAAGTCCCACGACCGATTGTGGAACGCATCTAGAGAATTGTAACTTCATTGGTGCGGGTACATTAACGGTTACATCAACAGCCATCGGAGGTTACAGCCATGCAGTGCGCCATGACGAAGTTAGGTGTTGAACTAAGAGATGTTCAAGGCTGAAAATAGAAAAATTCAAGCAGCAGAAAATTGACACCAAACAGACAATTCATTTTATATATTCATACATTACATACAGGGTGTTGGTGGGTGGGAAGTTTTTAACACAATATAAAATAAATAAACAAATTTTTATCTTGAGATGCAGGATATGTCTGCTCCCCTTCATTCTCTAACGGAAAAGGAAGTCCTAAGGAATCGACTAAAATACCAAAAGTTGAAAGAACGGGGAAATACTAATGACCCGATAACCCCGAATATGGGCCTCTCTAATAACGCGATTTAATTTTCAGCAATTAAATCGAATTATTAGAGAAAACCACACATATATAAATTTCTTAAAGTTTAATGGCGAATAATGGCCATGGCAGCACTACAATTTTCAGGAAATTACATTTAGTTACTGGTTACAATCGTAACCAAGGTTACCGACCCAAATACATTGGGCGATTTTGGCAACCCAAATGGCAAATGGCAAATACATGTAAATGAAAATCATCATGAAATATTGAAAATAATTATGTACAGTTGTAGCGAGCCCTGGGAACAGATGCTCACTAAATATAACCCTATTTAAGTTCAGCTAAAGATTGCGCCAATGGACACTATGTGTCCACCGCCACAATGGCGGTAGCTGAACGCTTATGATAACCCCCCCCCCACCCCCTCCTTTTTAGAGAAAGGCAAAGCAAATAAATTAACATTGCATACTAAGACAAATGAGTATAAAACAATCGCATTAGCTACATCTATTGTGTGTCTATTTTAGTGTGGTTTACATTATTTAGTCAGTGAAATAGAGTGCCATGGCCATTAAAGCCCACCCTTGACATTATAAAATTATGCAATGCTTTCCTCAAAGTTTCAACAAATATCTCATTGCCTTGCTCTGACAAGTGCACCCCATCCTCTTAAAGTAAGGTATGATCAACCAAAGTGGACTCTGGGCAACAAATATATCCCCCTTGTGCCAACAACAAAGCTATAAACTCAAAACCCGACTTTAGTAAGAGCATGGTTGTCCCTAGCATTAGGCCAAATCAATCTAGGTAATATCTGAGACCAAATAATTTTCAATAATTGGTGTTTGGTAACAGAACTAAAATTGAATCAAAAGAAGTATTTATGCTATAATACAAAACACATGATAGAATTTGACCAATGTCGTGGCCATCGCAATGTAGAACCAGATTATAATTGTGGGGTATCTTCATACCTTAACATTAATTTGATTTTTGGGAGGAGATGTCACCATCTCATGCCGCTTTTCCCTGCCACCAGATATTAGCTTTCAATGTGGATAGCCCAAAATTGGACCCCCCATTTTGTCTAGCATAACCAAAACCAGAAGTCTCTGTTGAGACTGTAGCTCTACTGGTTTATACTTAAAACAAAGGAAGAGAAAAGTAGCAGTTGGGACTTGAAACTTTAAAACAGCAATGAATAAAAAAAATGATCCTTGCCACTCATCATATAAAAACCGATGCACAGAATTATGTATCCTAGCATAGTCCACCTGTGTGCCAAGTTATCTCGAAATCAGACCAAAACTGTAGGAGGAGTAGCATTTTGAAAGAATTTCACAGAAATTTCTATTCTTAGTAACCATGGCAGCACCATTCATCGAAATCCCAAAATCATGCCATAATATTGACGATCCAAAAATATGTACAAATTCTTACACCCTCTGAAATATATGTAAACAAAAATGATCATATTTAAAATAAGATTTTGTATAAAGGTATTAGAAAACCTATCAAGCTATACTGCTTGACTGGTGCTTAAGAAGTAATACAACCAATTGAGTCTTTAGCCATCAATAAATTTGAGGTTGGTATTCTTATTTATCTCTTGTAAGCTTTTAATCCCCAACGACCTAATTCTTGATATAATTGGCAATCTAGCATCTACAGAACTTTGCAGTCTTGACATGCCTACCACCATCTTTTTCTTAACAAAGTCTCAAGTACCATCAAATTTACATTTAAAGCTTATACCTGACAGATATGTTCTTACCGTAGAATATGACAGATACTTGAATGAACAACTAGCCATAAATTCTACTATCTATTTTTCACCAGGATGCCAAATCGGATGTGACCCACAAGATAATAAGACAAGCCTTGAACTGTATATTGTTTAAACTGAAACAAGCTAAAAAATGTGATGTCCCTGATTACTTCAGTACCAACCCATTCACTTGGCCTCTTAAAAAACAACCAATGATTCTTAAAGAAAGCACCACAACCTAATTCTGAATTCCATGCACTATCAGTAAATAATTGGAGTTGATCAACATCTACTCAGTAAATTTGTGGAAAGTAACAGCAGCCATTGAACAAATCTAAAAAAAAAAGCAAGCCACACTTTCAAGTCCACCTTAACCACCACAGAAACCCTGATAATGTGATGTGGTTTACAGACCCCTTGCATGACGTCATAAATTATGCCTAATGAATGCCCGGCAAGACAGAGTGACACACAAACAAAAATTCAACAAACCTGCAAGAGCCTTAAATTCCTTTAGATTAGCCTTCTTTCATGACATAAAACTGTTGACCAAATCCTTTAAACTATTCTACTTATCAACTGGGATTGACATAAAACTGTTGACCAAATCCTTTAAACTATTCTACTTATCAACTGGGATTCTTAATACCATTTCAACCGAATCTAACTCAAAACCCAAAAGGTCAGGGGAGTGGAAGGCCACACTGTTTTATCATCAGCTATTGAGGGGACACCTAACTGCCCGCATAGCCCATCAAAGAATGACATGAGTTCATTACATGTATTCCTACCTGCCTTACCAGGAAACAAAAAATCATCTAAGTAATGCACAACAGATTTCTGACCAGACTGTTGCTTAAATATCCATTTCTAATATAATGAAAATTCCTCAAAAAGACTACAAGACACCACAAAAAATATTTATTTAAAACCTAAAAGCTCAAAGATCTGCCCGGTGAACAGGAAACAACTTAAATGCAGACTTGAGGTCCATTTTATCCATCAAGGCCCCCTTACCCAACAAACTTAGTAACCTAACCGCATCATCTAATGAGGAGTTATTGACTGAGGAGAAAGATGGATCAATAAAGGAATTAACACTCGAGTTTTTCGGTTAAGATAAATGATGAATCAACTTAAATGATCCATCTTTTTTCGGTACTAAACCTACAGGTGAATTAAAGCCTAAGACTGGGAAAGGGTTTTGAATGGAATGGGCCAGAACTCTTCCAGCATTGATTTTTAAAACTTTTTTTTTAGAATTCCAAGCTCATTATCTCTAGCTGACTTTAAATTAAAACAATTAGTAGCTACCCTTTGGACCATTGTAATTTAGAAACCTTCATAAAACCCCTTTGGCAAAATTTCTGAACTCTTCCTATTATAATCAGAGTTTTGTAAATAAGCTGCAAGAACTTCTACTTTAACTGGGGAATAACCTAGGTCCTGCAGATTGTAGTGCACTGGGGAATCATGCTCAAGGCTGGGGTGGTCTTGATGAAGGTCCCTGGTTCCTGTATTATAATGGGTATCTTTGACCTGAAAAATCTCTAGAAGCATATTGATATTTAGCCACGGGCCTTTTTACATGGATGAGGCCCGCTACAGTTCAAACATTTATGTAATTAATGGCACTGCTGTTTTACACAAACCCGAAAATTGTTATAGTCATAGCATTTAACACCCCCCCCCCCCGGAAGGTTTTTGCACCGGACCAATAAACGATAGTACCATGTACAGTAGCTAAAGCTCCTGATCAACTATTCTTCATGAAACGCTTGAATTTCTTGCAATTCTCATTAGAAATTGCTGCTAGCCCCTAGACAAACAGTGTGGATGTATCTAAACAAGCCAAAAAAGAAACTCTGTAGGGTGTACTGTGGCATATACTGAAGAGAAAATCAAAATTGCATCAGTCCACTGCTGTACATTTGTAATTTTAACTGTAACCCATTTCGCTTCAATTACTACTTGACCATTAGAGACTGTTAGTGTATGCTTATCAACCATCTGGACCGGATTGGATAGAAGCTGTCCTAAATCAATGTATTCGTTCTTAACATTTTTTGATTAATTCTGTGGCATTTTCCCCCAAACTACCATCGATCTCATTACCTGTTGTATCAACATGATTGGCAGTCTCTACATTGACATCAGGAAAAAGTAACCACACTTGTAGTAACCATGGTAACAATAATGTCTGTACAGGGTATGTTTTCCTCTGACGAAACTTCTGTAGATTCGACTGATCCCACTGTTTGGTTTAGGCCCGCTCGTAGGTGCTGATTTCCGCTTCGCCGGCTTGGCAGCGGGTTTAACTCTAGGCATTTTCTGAAACTACCGACTTTGGAATAAGAAATACAATATAGAAATAGGCCTAATAATAAAGTTATTATTATTGTTAATATTTTCAATATTGACGCGGCGTTACGACTTAGACAATTTTTGTTAATAAAATCATTATTATTATATTTGTTCTCAAAAATTGACTAAGCGTTACGACTTTTCTGTTTTATATTACGCATGTGGTTTTTCAAAATCGAAAAACATCCGAAAAGTCATGTACATAATGATGCAAATACACACGAAAATAAAAATTGCTAGAAACATTCTCCTTAAATTTCATGCATAACATGAATTTTTTAACACAATATAAAATAAATAAACAAATTTTTATCTTGAGATGCAGGATATGTCTGCTCCCCTTCATTCTCTAACGGAAAAGGAAGTCCTAAGGAATCGACTAAAATACCAAAAGTTGAAAGAACGGGGAAATACCAATGACCCGATAACCCCGAATATGGGCCTCTCTAATAACGCGATTTAATTTTCAGCAATTAAATCGAATCATTAGTAATCCTAAAGAAGCCTTTACCTACCTGAAATATTTTCCCCTCTTTTCTAAAAAAGTTCTCATCAAATAATGCATTGAAAAATTACAATACAAAATCAAGTATAATTCAATCAATGGTGCCAACCTTAGTTTTTAGAATCATTCTTAATTTGTCACTGTCGTGTCAGTAAAATTACTAGAAAATGTAATGTTTCAATTCACTTCGATAAAAATTATTTTGAACAAGATTTTTTTTCAGCTTTGGTGAAAGTATAAAAATATCAATAAGGGTACAATGTTACAATATTCATTATAAACCAAAAAACACCATCTAAGTTAGCATTGATTTTTTTAAATCACAATGGACAAGCCGTGCTTATCCCATTGATCTTCCTTACTTAAAAGACGAAGTCGAATTCCCCTGTTATTAATCTCACAATAAATGTCTTGCAAACATTCTTTTTTTCAAAGCAGAAGATAATTGCCAAACCTATTATCATTATTCGCCAGTTTAAAAAATCCCCGTGATATTTGCATATATGCACTAGACTGCAACAATCATTAGACACTATCCTATAGGAAAAAGTATTCAAAGCAATTATTATTCGTAAGTGTAAAAAGTAATGGTGATATTTGTATATGGGTCATTTTCAAAAAATGTCCAATTTCCTGTTATACAAGCTTTTTTTGAAAATTTTGCAATAAAAATCAAATTTATTTTACCCGATGAATTTAACAACAATCTACAAGTGTAGAAAAAAATTAAGTGCGATTAAAAATTGACTTGAATACTGAAAAGTCCTTCAACCTGAGTAAAATTAAAGAGAATTGCTTGTGATTTGGCCGGATGTTTGACTTTAACTCTGATTATTGATGTAGTAAATATAATTAAGCAGTGTAAAATGACCTTTATTGTGTTGTACATGTTTAATACTGTCTAAATGCATGCTAAAATGTGATTGAAAAAGAGTAAGAATATGATTTTTTTAAAGTTAAGTGTGTGTTATTTTGGCCGTGTCCTTGGAGTTACCAGGACATAAAAGTTATCTGTAACAGTTATCTTTCCTAAAGAAACTCTTCACTATCAGCCTCCTTCTTTTGGTCTTGTTCCCGCCAAAATATCATGAGACACTTTACACAGATCTTTTATACCATAGGCACAATATGTGGTTGAAGGCAAGTTTGATTGCAATATTAATTTATTTTTGAGTCCTAGGAGTTACTTCGATATTGAGATGATAAATTGATTTGCCATTTCTTTGATGCATTGAGCAAGTTTATAACAAAATACCTATCATCTAGGAGCTGTGCTTTATGTTCATAGGTCAGTTATTGCTTTTTTTACTTCCAATTATTTATATAATAATTCCCTGGTGTTACTGTCCATTTTGTTACTGCAAGAAAAGTTACTCTAAGGACGTATCTTATTACTCCGTGGACAATTTACATAGAAAATAATTAAAAAAGAATGAAAGTTGGAGTCATATGTTTTCTTTTCCTCCCTTATTTAAAACTAAACAGTAACGAATTTTGTTTTAAAATGCCAAATTATTTACTAAATGTTTTTACCATTTGAAAATCATATGATTTTGCAGTCTTGGTTATGCAAAGGACAGAATTGGGTAACTCCGCGGACCAATTGAAAAAAACCCTTTAAATTGCCAATTTTAATACAACATTTGTGTAAAGTATATTACAATATAAAATAACAGAAATATTTTTATCAAATTGGCATTTATTTTTCATATAATGTTTCCTTGAGCTATAAATTAATTCAATAAATAATTTGAGTAACACAAAGGACAATGTTTGGTAACACAATGGATGTAAAAACGATTAAATATTTATTTTATTAATATACTCTTGCATGTTCTTTTGTTTCTGTAGGAAAATATACAACTTTTATTTCTTTTGAATAAATTGAAATATCAAAATTCATTATGTAATGCAATCATATCCCCTTTTATGCTCTTTAAAGTAACCTATGGTAACACCATAGACAAATTCAGTTACTCAAGGGACACAGCAAGGATTAAAGATAGAAAAATGAAACATGCTTATTGCATATGGAGTGGTAATTGTGTTCATTGTATTGCAGAAAACAAATGTGGTGGGATATTGCAATTCAAGTAACAATAAATAATGAAGTGCTAAAAATACATGATGGTTAAAAATGGTAACACAAAGGAAGTTTTAGGTAACACAAGGGAATGTGAAATAAGTCAGAATATGATTTGTTTTCTTTAGTCTGAGGATTCTAGTTATGTTCTTTGATGAAGATGATGTAAACAAGACACATTAAAAAGTTGCAATGAAGCCAATAGAATCAAAGACGTAAAAGATAGATTTATATCATTGAATTGAAAATACCTTTTAAAGTTATATCAGATACGGAACATTTCTTTGCAAATGCATTTAAAGTCCTTTAATCATGTAAACCCTTAGATGAAAAAGTCACAAATTGTTCATAACTGTTATAAAAGGATTTCAAAAGATTTTTTTAAGGAGACAATGTACCAGTCATTACCCTAGAATACAGTTTTGCATTTAGTTGAGGATGTTCTTCAGATTTGTCCACCTGAAATCCCTCATGACTGTTCTACATCCTGTAAAAGTTGGTGCTGAAAGAAGTTTTTAACCTTGGATGTACATAAGCTTTTTGGAAAGTGGTGGAGAAGATTATATAGTCTTTAGGCAGCATTGGACAACAACAAGGCCAGATATGGTGGCAGACCACTACATTTCAAGCCACTTTGTTGGATTGTTACCCTGAAGAACTGTCAATCAAAGTTTGGCAAACGATCAGTGGATACAAGAGCAAAAAGGGCAGAAAAATATCAATGAAAAAAATGAAAAAGAGTACAGATTAAAAAAAAGTCAAGAGTTCCTGATAGGAAATCCGACTAAAAGAAACTGAAAAGACTGACACCCTGGAAGAGAAAGAATTGGAGTCAATAATGAACATCAGACTACAGATGAAGAGAAATAAGATCCTTTGGAGAGAGACTGGATAAAGATACAGAAAAAATGAACTT
>NW_026927712.1:0-31322 GCF_032062105.1 Saccostrea cuccullata | reverse complement strand
CAAGTTAGGTTTTTCAGATTTTAAATCTGATACAATTTCTTCATAGGTAGGATATATTACTTTTTCTAGTTCTGTCAAGTCGTTGTTTAAAATTTCTTTAATAAAGCTGGGATTCTTTAAGATATCTGTTAACTTATGCCCATTATGTTTATCAGAGGAGATGCAGGTAGAACAGACAGGAATGTCACATTTCTCACAATAAACTTCACAATGTTTCTGGGTGTGGTTTGGACATTTTGGGTAGTTAACGTTAGGAGTAGATTTTCTGTGTTTGTATGGTACAACTTTGTGTCTTTTAGATGAATCAGAGAGATGCTCCCCTACACAGGCCATTGCACAGGTTAAGGGGGATGTACGGCCACCTTTAGTGCTGTGAGAACAAAATGTAAACATTTCTTCAAATGGCTAAAATACATGATATTTTGATCAAATTTTAAGTCCTTATGATAAAAATACAATAAATATTCATAACTGAATGCACGTTGTGCATATATAATCTATACGTTTGCAGAAAAATGCTTTTGATATGCTCCTTAGAACTGCGCAGCTACAGAATTCAGCAGAGCCTTAAAAAATCCAAAAAAATATGCAAACTGTGCATCAATGTTCTCTCTACAACCATTTGTTGAGAAAATGTCTAAATTTTGCACTTTTAAATGATAATTTCAAGTTCAAAACAAGGTATCGTTGTCTTCAAAAAGAGTGTAAAGAACCATGAAAGTAGTTCATGGATAGCAGCACGTGGTCTATTTTTAGCACAAAATTTTTGTTTTCCAGAACTCTTCTTAATATGGAGGGACATAACAATCTTTAAATGTACAAGAGAATTACAGTTGCAAAATATTTCAAATAGTATGAACACTTTTAAAAGAGGAAATGTGTTATAGTATGGCTCGAAGTATCTTATTTAGTATTATTATCGAACAGTTGTTAAATAATGTACTTATTGATATCAAAGAAAAAATCTTAAACTCTTTGATTCCAGGTAAGGAAAAATGAGCAACATCAAAGTTAAGAATTAAAAGTTTGTAAGTTTGCCACACATACATGTAACTTATAATATATATCAAAATTTTAATTATCACCAATGAAACACAAAGAAATTAAACACATAAAATCGATATGAATGACCTTGATTTAGTACCTACTAGTACAAGGGGTGATCAAAAAGTTCGCGAACTATCTCTATATCTACAAAACCACAATTCAGATTTAAGAAACAAATTTGGTGCACACATAGCCAAACACAAATTCTATAAAATAGCATATGCTGAATAAAGTTTTGCTCATAATGACGTCATTATGCAGGTACTTGTGACGAAAAATGGTTGCCTCAGTGGAACTCGTTTAAGAAACGACTAAAATATTTATGGTATATCTTAAAAATGCCTTTGAAGTAGCATATAAGAATTTGTTCATAGTTTATTAAGACAAATAACTTCCTACAAATTCAATCTATTATTGGATAGATCGTTTTAGTGAAGGAAAGCAGATGGTTAAATATGATACTTGTTATATTGCCCAGTGATATATTAGCAAGTTTGAAAAGGGATGTGTTTTTAATTAAGCAATATGCTATCAAAGACCTCCAATTTACACTTTGAAAAATACTTGAATATTTCAACAATAATATAACTATCAAATACCTAAGATGTATCGTTTACTTTTTGATTTACCCTCGTATACTCTGTCAAATAAACATTTACAATTTTGATTTTAGCGGAGCAACATTTGAAAAGGAATTAAATCATTCAGAGTGGGTTAGGAGATTTAATGAATAAAAAAACTTTTTCTATTTGCCCTTTTTGTCAAAATTACAATTTTACAGAGTAAAGAAAAAAAATCAACATTAATAAATATTTTATACCATCTTTAAAATGACGTTTGGTGGTCCTTCCAACTCAGGGAAAAATTATTGGGTCCGTATTTATAGGTGAGAAAAAAATTCCTAAAATTTTAAACATATTCGTTGACGGAAGAAAAAAAAACATGTAATGGGATGTAAAAAAAAATGAGTCGGGCCATTTCTAGGACTTGAATAGATCGGGAGAGAGGGCAACCAAATATTTTATAACAAATTGTCTTATAAGGCTAGTACATGTTCCATCACATACTTAGTAATGCAAAATTTTTGAATCTTTGGCACTATTTTGAAAAACAAACAAAGGAATTTTTTTTTTTTTGGGGGGGGGGGGGGTTAGCCTCTCATTTTTTTGCCTGATAGACATAGCTTATGCAATGGACTTTTCTTTGCAAACATTGTGCTTGCTTCTAAATTTCAAACAAACAACTCAATATATTTTATCAAGCTTCGTATGTTCTATGAGCGAGAGCTAACAATGTTGTCAACATAATGAGACATGATGCGTTTTTATGTCCAAACGTTACTCCATACAATGTGTGGTTCGTTGCAAACAATCTAGCTATTTATGTGAGGTGCCTGAAGGAAATCCTATAACTGCCTAATTTTTCTTTCTAACTGCTAAACAAAATAGACACATGTACCAACTTTTCGAATGTAAGACGTGTAATTACAATTTGTTTTTCATGCACCGCATATTGTTTAACATTTTCAAATTAAATGCTAAGCATCCTCCTTGCAGTGCCCCATTTGAAAATAACTTCTATCGCCACAGGAAAAAGACCCACCGTAATCACATATGTTTAGGACATGTTTTATCTTTTTTCTTGAGTTTTAAAGAAACCAACAAATCATCAAGACTTGTTCCATGAAAAATTAAATACAATCATGGTAATAAACGCATCTATCCACAGCAGATATATGCACATGCCAACCACGTGCTCAGTGGAATGATATTATCGAGGAAACTCGAGCTGTAAACAGAACAGTTTTTCCCGATTTGCTGGAGTGGGGTTAAAATCGCTTTTTTTCATTAATCAGACGATGCAATGCAACAAATAAAAGTAGTAAGTAATATAACCTAATGATTATTACTTAGTTATTTCTTGTCTTGATGTTATTATGATCGCATTTATTTTAAAATCAATGCTATTCGAACTCTGTGTGACAGAGGAATGGCGGACGAAATAAACACATGGCCTCAGGAAGACACCCATATGAAAAATCAAATTTTCAAGAATTATGGATAATGACAAGAAAAAAGCGAAACAAATGGTTGTAGCCATATTATCAATGAAACAAACTAACACTATATTCAATGCATTTTTCATCTCGTGAATGCTGTAGCTGCGCAGTTCTAACATGATTAATTTCCTCCTAATTAAAACAAAATAAACTTAATTATTAACTGATTTTGGTCTCTAACAGTAGGTAATTAGTGCATTAGCACTTTGAGTAACTTTGGGCTAGTTTAGTAGAGTATTAAGCGCATTCTTGGTATTTCTTATTTTACACCAGACTAGATCCAATATGGCTTGTACATCCCCCTTAATCTGACAAAGTTCACAATGACTATGTAATGCAGCTCTTTGACACACGTCACAGAGGAGGAGTACTTGAGCTCTGTCCAGGGGGTCCATCACTGGTGGTTTGTCAAATGGTTAGATGACCCTGTATAAAGTAAATGGAGGCATCGGTCACTGACTACAGAAATGTTAGCAATTTTAAATAAATAAAATATGAGTTATGTTCTGTTAGAGAAATTGTAGGACAGTGTCGGTTTAGAAATAACAGGAAGGATCTATTTGTAGTTTTAAAATGGCATGTAAACTTTTCTTATGTTTGAAAAAAAAATCAGGAAAAAATGTTAGATAACAGTCAAAGCAGTTCATGTAGTTAATATGATCTAAAGTGGCCCTCTCATGCAATTTATCTAATGTATTATACGTGTACTAGACTTGAGATCAATGATGATATCTGGAAATGTTTTGCAGCATACTAAATTTACAAAATATAATCTTGTCTCACCTCTAAATCCAACATGGCTTCCCTTTTAATCCCGTACATCACAATTTACTTCCTTGTCTTCATTCTAAATATTTACCTGGATACCAGGTCACCAGATTTAAATACCTGACATATCTATCTCAATCTGTGTGGGACTAGAGTAAGTTTAAATTAAAATAGATTAAAATCAAGGGGTGTTATTAACAATAGTTATACATGTATGGCCATTAAACCCATGCAAATAAACTTTATAGTTACCCTGTCTATCTTTTATCTCCAGCTTTGTATCCATCATATTTTTGTCTATACGAAAAGTCTTTGAAATATTTTCTCTCTTAATTTTGAAGACGTTTATCATAATACTAGTATACACTATATAAGTGTACCTGATATTTTCAGATCAGTTTTCTAATGTAGCGCAGGCCGAGCTGCAGGGAAGTCGGCTTATACTGCCGAGTGTCCACATATTTATTGTCCGAGCGGTTTTTTACTTAAGTTCCAACTTTCCTCAGTATTGTGCTGAATGATAAGTCCGTATTAAAGTTCACTAATTTATTTACATGTCTACACACAATATTTACACACACACATAGTCCACATTTCACAGTAGAAATAATAGTAAAATAATCCAAATGAAAATACAGTATATAAAATCCTAAAATCCCGTAATCCAGTTTAAATCCTTTCTGAATCAATTCTATCAAAATCCTATAGCATCACTAACTTCAACTATCCCTATAGAATAATTTTTCTTCAACTCTCTAAACACAAACTACAGCATCTAAACTTCATCTACTTCATCTACTGCATCTCCTCCTAAATTAAATGATCAAATGCGCTCATTAAGGTCTTCCGTCTTCACGGAAGACCTTATAGTGATTCTACGGTTTCTTATTATTCTTATTATTATTATTTTTTTTGACAAAATTTTGTGCAGGCGATTTCTCGGAAACTATTCAGTGGTTTTTCATGAAACTTTCACAAAATATGCGTCATTATATGAAGTTGTTACATCCGAAGAGTAATTTGGAAAATTCGCTTCTGGTGCCAAGTTATGGACAATTTCCTGATTTTAAAATGCGATTTTGTCGCGCACTTTTATCGAAAATGGCTAAGGATATGAACTGGAGACTTATTGGAGATGATAGATCATGACTTTGTGGGTTGCAGAATCGCCTTTTCGTGCGTCGTCAGTACTTCCGGTCGTTACGAATTGCAAACTGAAAAAAATCGTATTTTCTAACTTTTTTGTTTTTCAGTATTTTTCATTTTTATTTGGTATGGTAATAGAAGCCCTCCTTATAATGCTTACTATTTAATTTGTTTGAATGTTGATAAATCTAAAGTCTAAATATTTGCATTCAAAAATCTGAAGCGGGTCCAAAATGGCGGCTGTCTCTGTAGACTCCTCCATTTCGAGAGTAGGGGTTTATGGAGGCAGCTGAGCGTTTGATTACACGATTCTGACATAAGGATACATGAAATGTAAAAAACTACTTTGACTCTCACGTAGTAGTGAAATGGTTGGAGGAGTTACCTCCCGCTACGTGTTTATATTATAATAGATAATCAATGTAAATATTGTAATTAATTGGTCAATTGACTAAAGAATTATACAAGTGTTATTGATAAATGATGTTCTGTTAGAAAATAATAATAGTGTTGCCAAAAGAAAGACAGTCTGTTTTATTTTATCAATATGATATCTGATAACTTGTGATCATTGATTAAGTTGAGGTACAAGGGGGCAGTACAGCCAACTGGCTTGTGTCTTCACTTTGGTACAGAAACCAATTGGTTTATCGATCAAATAGGATTGTGCAAAGTTGCCGTAGTCAGTGACTAGTTAAAATGTAGCTGTGTGGCATTAGCTATAGGTCTGTCATTAGGACAGAGAAGCTCTTACAAAGTTAAATCATACTGTGTAAGCATATTGTAGCCACTTGGCTAAAGTTATATAGGCAACTTGGTAAGCAGTTATACACCAGGCAGATGTTAAAGGCTAAATCAAGGGGCACCAGGCAGATAGAATGATGTTGACTTATATAGTCAGTTGTACGAGTATAGTGAGGCAATTATCATATGGCACCAGGCAGGTGCCGGTATTAACTGAAGATATATAATTATACAAAGCACTTAGGTCATTTGATTTAAAGACACCAGGCAGGTGTCATATTATTATCTGTATATATTGCATTCAATCATATCCCCAGTAAAACTCGGTAATCCCAGCACGGACCCACTGACCGCTCAGATCCGACACGTTACAGTAGTACGTTGCAATTGAGTGTCAATCTTAAAACTTAATTTCCGTTTCACTGCTTTAGTGTAACTGGGCTAGATACGATATGTAATGTGTATAATGTGTTACATATACTTTCTTAACGTCAAAATAAAATAAAGGCGCTAAGAATGTTTTATTTTTAAAATTTAATTGATGCTATCATACCTATCTAATAGATCAGTCCAAAGAAAAGGCGCAAATATTTACTCCTGGCGTTTGGCGCGAAATTATGAATGCTTTTTATAATTCTTAGACAGGTGAACTGTTGCAAAAGTACCGTGGTATACACAAGTCTATTTAGAGCAGTATTCCCAATAGCTTAATGGTTAGCGCGTTGGGGATATAAAAGTAAAAAAAAATGCGCATTCGCGTTGGCGACATGGTTTCAATCCTCCTTGTGACCAAAATTTTGAATCTCTTTTCAGCTCGATTTTACGTGGGTTTCTTTTCCTAAAACGGACGGAAGACCACTCGTTGCTCGCAACGAGATCGTATCTAGTTTATATAGTAAACTGAGCCTCCACAATGTGGGGAGTGAAAATTCTGCCTCCTCTAAGTGGGGAGGCAATACATAAAATTATACAAGGACCACCCGTGATTAACTAATTATCACTGTAATTAAAGGGCAATAAACTGACTATGCCTACTAATAGATAAGGTGATACAGCTAAATGGGAGATTAATAATAAGTAGCTAACAATCCGAAATCTGACAATCAACTAATATAAATTCTCTACAACTCTCCCCCACTTAATATTTGACTCCGTTCAAATAAAAAAAAAAAATAAAAAAAAACTAACTAAAAAAACAAAGCTAAGCGAAACACTTGAAAAAATTGAAACTGAAAAACATACATGATAGATAACAATAAAATCAGCATTACATGTACTTCAACTTGACATAATAAATCAAATAAAAGTAATAAAAGATTTTCAAATACATGTACAATAATATCAATAAACAAAAAGCATTAATAAAAACAAATCCGATTGTACATCTGTGAATAATGTAAACCAACAATAGAGACATAATTGACAATAAAATTCATATTACACATTCACAGTAAGGCATAAGTTCACATTGAAGTCAGTAACAATAGATTTAATCCTTTAATTCGACAATTCTCACATTTTGATTACGAAAGTGTTCTGGCACTTCATTTAAAATGTCAGTCGCAAATCTCACAAGGTCCACTTCATCAGGATTCACAGTTTCTGAATGTGAGATTTCGGTATCACGAACAATTTCCGAGTTACCGTCACTATGATAGGTGGTTTTCTTGGTCATTTTTAGCTTTAAGAAGAGCTTATGCGATAGTAATGCGTCAATAGATCTTCCGTCTGTCTGTCTGTCTGTCTGTAAACAATTTTTCAAAATGCTACTCCTCCTACAGTTTTGGTCTGATTTCAATATAACTTGGCACACAAGTAGACTACACTAAGATACATAATTCTGTGCATCAGTTTATGATTTCGATGAACGGTGTTGCCATGGTTACTAAAAATAGAAATTTTTGTGAAATTCTTTCAAAATGCTACTCCTCCTACAGTTTTGGTTCGATTTCAATATAACCTGGCACACAAGTAGACTACATTAGGATACATAATTCTGTGCATCGGTTTTTGATTTCGTTGAACGGTGTTGCCATGGTTACTAAAAATAGAATTTTCTTAGAAATTCTATCAAAATGCTACTCCTCCTACAGTTTTGGTCTGAATTCAATATTACTTGGCACACAAGTAGACTACATGAGGATACATAATTCTGTGCATCAGTTTTTGATTTCGATGAATGGTGTTGCCATGGTTACTAGATATAGAAATTTCTGTGAAATTCTTTCAAAATGCTACTTCTCCTACAATTTTGGTCTGATTTCAATATACCTTGGCACACAAGTAGACTACACTAAGATACATAATTCTGTGCATCAGTTTTTGATTTCGTTGAATGGTGTTGCTATGGTTACTTAAAATATATATTTCTGTGAAATTCTTTCAAAATACTACTCCTCCTACAGTTTTAGTCCGATTTCCATATAACTTGGCACACAAGTAGACTATACTAAGATACATAATTCTGTGCATTGGTTTTTGATTTTGATGAACGGTGTTGCCATGGTTACTAAAAATATAAATTTTTGTGAAATTCTATCAAAATGCTACTCCTCCTACAATTTTGGTCCGAATTCAATATAACTTGGCACAAAAGTAGACTACACTAAGATACATAATTCTGTGCATCAGTTTTTGATTTCGATGAACGGTGTTGCCATGGTTACTTAAAATATATATTTCTGTGAAATTCTTTCAAAATACTACTCCTCCTACAGTTTTAGTCCGATTTCCATATAACTTGGCACACAAGTAGACTATACTAAGATACATAATTCTGTGCATTGGTTTTTGATTTTGATGAGTAGCAAGGATCATTTTTCTATTTATTGCTGTTTTAAAGTCTCAAGTCCCAAATGCTACTTTTCTCTTCCTTTGTTTCAAGTATAAACCAGTAGAGCTACAGTCTCGACAGAGACTTCTGGTTAGAATTATGGTTTCCGTCACTGTGGTTGAATTTGGCATCGATTCCGCAACGCTCTTTTCCGAGTCTCTAGATTCGTTGAGGTTTGAATGCACATCCTCACTGCCATTTAAAATGTCTTCTAAAAACGCATTTACTTCGGCGTTATTTGTTGAGTTCAAAAGCTCATTTTCTAACTCGGATCCAATGGACGGCCAATCTTCATCTTCACTGATTGGATCATACTCTGTTGACGGACGCGGTGGCGAGTTGACAGGAGTAATGTCCTCATACATGGCGCTAATGAAAACTGCCTTCTTAGCCTCGTTTAGTTCCTCCTGCGACATCTTCTTCTTCTTACTAAGTTTTACTTCGTTTCCCGCATTTTTGTCAGAAAGTTTATGACAACTTTGTAAATGTCTTTTAAGGCTGAAATTTCTTGAAAATGGACATTGGCAATACGAACAGTTCACAATTAGTTGGTCCAAATGGTTTTCTCTTATGTGTCGTTGTAAATTATCTTTTCTTATAATATTTCTACCACAAAATTCGCACAGCATAGCATCTCAAAAGATTTCCTTAAAATGGTCACAACAAGTAGCGCTTTGGTAATTTTACTTCACGGCCCCTGCGTGTCAAGGTGGTGGTAAGCTGCGACTCCTGATCCACGTTCCTTTCATCCTTTTGAAGTTTAGTTGTTTCCGTACTCGAGACACTTGAGTCGGTCTGGTCGGGGAGCGGCAGACTAGAAAGGTCAGGGTCTTCTGGCTCAGCATCATTATTAACACCTGATAAAGCTTTACTGCCGTGGTATCGTTTAAGGTTGTCTGAGTGAATGATAACGGGTTTCGAATTTTTCGAGTGTTTAATCTGGTATAATACATCTGATAGTCTTTTTGTAACAATCCACGGTCCAGTCCATTTTCTAGCCAATTTTTGTTTCGTTCCTTCCACAATTTTCGGTTGACTACGGCGCACTAAGTCTCCAATTTCATACGTTATTTCTCGTATTTTTCTGTCAAAGTTTCGCTTTTGTCTCTCGGAATTAATTTTCATTGTTTTTCTCGCTAATTGATGAATTTCGATTAATTTGTTTTCTAAGTTGCGCACATATTCTGCGTCATTGACTTCGGCATCACTGTTTGTTAGATCTTTTTCAGTCATGAGATTCAGTGGTAATTTTGCTTCTCTTCCAAATACCGGTACCATCCTATGTGGTGACATACCCGTAGTTTCGTGGGGCGTAGTATTGTATGCCAGAACAATCCCATCTATATAACGATCCCAGTCCGTCTGGTTTGAACATATGAATTTTGATAACATATCTTTTATCGTTCTATTCAGTCGTTCAACCATTCCATCTGATTGCGGGTGATATGGGGTTGTCCGGGTTTTATTAATCTGGAATATCCGACACAAGCCTTGGAATAAGTTACTTTCAAATTGTCTCCCTTGATCCGAATGAATTTCACTTGGGCACCCATAACGTTTAATCCAGCCCTTAAAAATCACTTCAGCAACTGTCTCTGCTTCTAAATTTACCAACGGAAAAATCTCCATGAATTTGGTAAAGTAATCAGCCACTATACTAACAAGTAA
Organism: Saccostrea cuccullata; assembly: GCF_032062105.1. Taxonomy (NCBI): domain Eukaryota; kingdom Metazoa; phylum Mollusca; class Bivalvia; order Ostreida; family Ostreidae; genus Saccostrea; species Saccostrea cuccullata. The sequence goes on along the minus strand of NW_026927712.1, from coordinate 21,057 downwards.
GAATATCCTTTGTCCGATTTTGGAAAAGGTCCAGTAATATCAATTGCTATCCTTTCAAACGGTTCACCACTGAAATATTGCTTCATGTAGGATCTTTTCTTTCTAGGTGGATTTTTCCTCTCCTCACAAATATCACAGGATAACACATAATCATGCACACTTTGTCGCATTCTTGGCCAAAAATAACGCGAATTTCGCACTTTTGCAAGCGTTCTCTTTTCTCCCATATGTCCGGCACTATTGGAATCATGTAATTGCCACAGAATAACACTTCGTAATTTCCGCGGAACACATATTTTGTAATCCTCATTTTCTGGATTGATCCAGCGAATACACAATATTCCACGATCCATATACAACAAATTCCATCTGGAAAACCAAAATTCACACTCAGAATTTTCACACGATATCACTGATAATGGGGGTTTCTCGCCTTTTTTTAGCCACTGTATTATAATCCGCATTCCGTTATCTTCGTGTTGATGTTTTTGAATGTTCTGAGTATCTAATGATTCTGTTGGTTGATTCCTAGCTTTTGCTCTATTAGGTCTGTTAGCTCTCTTCCTTGTACTTCCTAATATTGGCGCACAGTCACTGACATTAACACTAAAAAGTCTGTGAAGAGCAAACACGTCCTCTTCTTCTTTCACTGTGTTAGACTTTTCCCGTAATTCACTAACATGAGAGAATTTGTCACTATCACTATTTGTAGACTCACGCTTGCACTGTCTACAAGTTGAATCACACGGAATTCTAGACATGGCATCTGTATTTCCATGTTGCTTTCCAGGTCGGTGTTCAATTCTGAAGGTATATGGTCCTAGTTGTTGAAGCCACCTTGCCATCTGACCCTCTGGTTCTTTTATTTTATGCAACCACACTAGTGACCCGTGGTCAGTCCTTAATAAGAATTCTCGTCCTAGTAAATAATGCTTAAATTGTTTGATGAAATATACTACTGCGAGCATTTCTTTCCTTGTAACACAGTAGTTTTTCTCTGAGTTAGACAGGACACGGCTTCCATAACAAATAACAACTTCTCTACCATCTTGTATTTGTGACAGAACTGCTCCAATAGCATCATTGCTAGCATCTGTATCCAGGATGAATTCACTTCCATTTACATCCGGATAGCCAAGAATTGGTGCTGACACAAGTTTCTCCTTTAGTAATTCAAAGGCTTCCGTACATTCACTAGTCCAGTTCCATGTACTATTTTTACCGGTAAGGGCGTGTAAACACTTTGCTATTTTAGCAAATCCTTGGATGAATCTACGATAATATGCTGCCAATCCAAGAAAACTTCTAAGTTCAGAGACATTCTTTGGTACTTTCCATTCTTTTACTAAGGTAATCTTGGACGAATCAGTCTTTATTCCTTCTTGAGATACGATATGTCCCAGGAAATTCACCTCCTTCTGGAAAAAGTTGCACTTCTTAGCCTTCAGTTTTAAATTTGCCTCTTGTAATCGATCAAGTACTAAATTTAAATTTTCTAGATGTGCATCAAAGTCACGGCTGTGAACTATGATATCGTCGAGGTATAATACTGATATCCTCCACTGTAGTCCGCTCAAAACGTTTTCAATAACACTTTGAAAAGTAGCCGGTGCATTGCACAGTCCGAATGGCATTACTGTGTATTGATATAATCCTCCACGAGGGGAAGCAAATGCTGTTTTCTCTTTATCACCCTTGTGCATGGGAATTTGGTGGTACGCCATGTTTAAGTCTAAAGACGAAAACCACACAGATCCTGCTAAGGAATCAAGATCATCTGCTACTCTCGGTATTGGATAAGCATCCTTGATGGTGTTTGCATTCAGCTTCCGGTAGTCTATACATAGTCTCCAGCTCTTATCTTTCTTCTTTACTAAGACAAGGGGAGATGACCAAGGACTATTAGACTTTTCAATTAGCCCTTGTTCTTCCAGTTTCTTGATCTCATTATCCATAACCTCACGTTTAAAGATCGGGACTCTTCGTACAGCTTCTTTAAAAGGTATTTCTTCTTTCAGCTTTATAAAATGTTTTCCAACACGTGCCCTCTCAGCTGGTTTACTCGGGTCAGCAAATCCCTCTACGCGACTCAGGAGAAAATCTTTGAATTTCTTTGCTTGCTCATCAGTCAAATGTTCACATCCCTCAGTGAACACTGACTCAAGGAAATCTGGCAATTTCCTGTTTGTTGTCTCATCCACACTACACACATCTGTAAGGTTGGCAGAAGATGAAACACTCTCAACTGGTTCAACGAATGCTACGGCCGTATTCTCTTTTACACGTACTTCCTGCTCAAATGGATTAAATACTCGTAAATATATGCAATCTTGTTCTGCATCCAAACTCACAAGCACACGAGCAACCGCTAATCCATGGCTAAGTACAAAATTCTGCAAGGGCACTACAATTCCTATTCCTCCTCCTGGTCCTGAGTAAACTCTAGCTTTAATAATTGCCTCATGATGTGGCGGAATTACACAGTCCTCTATGGAAAACACATGAGATCCTTGTAAACTTCTATCTGATACGCATTTCAGGATACACAAATTATTGTCAAAGTTCCACTGACATTTGTACTTTGTTATGAAATCCAGTCCAAGTAAATTTGTTTTAACACCTCCAACAAATACGCGAAATATCACACTAAACCCAGCAAATGATATCAACATTTTCGCTGTTCCTAAAATACGCAAGTTATTTCCATCAGCAGCTTGGAATTTCTTCTTTGCTAACTCAAGTACTGGTCGCTGTTCTGGAAGAATGCTGTAGTGGGCATCTTCTGTTATGAACGTATTAATGGCTCCTGTGTCTAATTTCCATTCTAATGGTGCTCCTTCTATAAACCCTTTTAACCTCATTCCAGATTCTCCAGGAATGTGTATGACATTTTGAGTTTCATCCCCATAAGAATGATAATCCAGGTCCTCTATAATATCTGTTTGTGTTGCCACAGTTACTGACGGTGTTGTCTCACTATCAATTTCCTTAACATCACGATATTGTAGATTAACAGTACAAGGCCGCTTCCTTAACTTTGCCGACGCATGGCCTACTGCCTCGGCTGACTCGCGTTTAAAGGCTCCCTTACTTCACGTTTACTTCGGTTAAGTGTATTATTCGGACAGTCCTTTAGTAAATGTCCTGTGGAATTGCATCTGTAGCACCGCTTCACAGTCACTTGTTTAGAACTACCTCGCTCTGGATGGTTATTTTTGTTGACAATTCTGGCATAAGAATTACGAATATCATAAACAGGTCTTTCTACTCTTCTTTCTTTCATCTTTAGGTTTTCAGTCATTCGTATACATTCTTCTTGCATAGCTGCAGTAACTGCATTTTGAAGACTTGAAGGTCTGGTGCGCTTAACAGCTAGACGGAAATCCTCATTGTCAGAGCAGTTATCCATGAAGGTCTTGAGACTAGCCTCCTCAACATACTCTCTATTATTTGGATGGGCTCTCCTCAATAAATCAGCAATTGACTGGCCAAAATCACGAAATGACTCTGTTTTCATTTTTCAACGCATCTTAGCTTCTGCAATATAGCTTTCCTTCATGACCCTGTGACCAAATCTGTGATCCATATTTTCCACCAATGATTCGTAACTCTGTAGTATGCTATCTGGTAAACCATAGGCGAATGTTTCTGCTTGACCACGGAAAGTTGTAATTAGTACTCGTCGTTTCATGTCTGTTGACCATCTATTCAGAGTAGATATATTTTCAAAGTAGCGAATAAATTCACTCCATACATCAGTGCTATCTCCTTTGAAAATTCGTTTAATTTGAACATTTAACGATTTGGCGCTTTGTTCACTCGTCAGTCCCAGTTGGTCAGTTTCCGGGGCAAAGTTCCTTGAAGAACTATTAGGCTGTAGTCTCCTGACTTCGGAAAGGTTCTCGACACCACGATAGTCTTTCCACATTTTCCACACAGCACTCGCTAGAATCGCGAGAAGAACTAAGAACAATGATATCACCAGAACTTCTCTCGTAAGGCAATACAGTAGATATCCCGGAAAATAATGGTACACAGTAATAATCACTAGCACACAGAGTAAAATCACAGTAGTCCATAATCTCAGGAAAGAACTCCATCCTGAATCCTTATTTTCCTAAGATTTGCAATGAACGTTGTTCCCATACATTGCTGTAGATTCATTGTATTCTGTAGGTAGAATAGGTGTTGGCGATTCCTGATCAAATTCTGGTAAAAGTCTACGTCTTGCTGTTGATCCTGGCGTTTTTGGTGAGGTTCCTACTGGTAATTCAGGTGTACTGGCTGAGGGTACATTACCAGTTAATTCCATATCTCTCGGTGAAAACGTCGTGCGTTCCCCTCTAAACATAGTGTTGAGAATTAATGCACAATGTGTCAATGCAACAAACACAGTTTAAACAATAATTTGAACTACTTGTTCATCGTAGAATTAACACGCTTAAATCACACAAAGTCTCTAGAATTCATCGTAGGCTTTGATTCTGCATCCACAAAACGGGCACTTGTAATATTTACTGATGTGTCCATTTTTCCTGTAAATACAATGGCGATTCTCACTTTTCACAAACATTACATAGCAGTTTGGACACTCTTTTCGGAGGTTAACATTAACACTTCCAATTAACACAAATTTTCCGGATTCATCTAAATCATATACGTTGACATAACTCATTTTTGCGAATGCACTAACGGTATTCCACATTGCCACACCGAGCACAGGAAAATCGGAACACTGAGGTTGCACATTTTTCACACTCCATTATAACTTTATTTTTGGCTTTAGATTTAGAGAATTTGTGATCACATCTGGTACACTTTAAATTGTAAATTTCCAAGTCCACAAAATATTTCACATACCCAACTCCATTTTTCTTAATGGTATAATGTTTCACAAATGAAAATTTTTCCATTTTCAATTTCACTGAAATTATCCAATTCATTCACTATTTTGAACGGTCCGTAAAATCCATGAATTTAAATCCATATGAATCCCACAAATCCACATGAATCAACACGGATCCCACCGCTGCCACCAGTTGTAGCCCAGGCCGAGCTGCAGGGAAGTCGGCTTATACTGCCGAGTGTCCACATATTTATTGTCCGAGCGGTTTTTTACTTAAGTTCCAACTTTCCTCAGTATTGTGCTGAATGATAAGTCCGTATTAAAGTTCACTAATTTATTTACATGTCTACACACAATATTTACACACACACATAGTCCACATTTCACAGTAGAAATAATAAAAATAATAACGGTATTCCACATTATAATAATAAAAGTTTTATATCAAATAAAAATGATAGTAAAATAATCCAAATGAAAATACAGTATATAAAATCCTAAAATCCCGTAATCCAGTTTAAATCCTTTCTGAATCAGTTCTATCAAAATCCTATAGCATCACTAACTTCAACTATCCCTATAGAATAACTTTTCTTCAACTCTCTAAACACAAACTACAGCATCTAAACGTCATCTACTTCATCTACTGCATCTCCTCCTAAATTAAATGATCAAATGCGCTCATTTATATAGTAAACTGAGCCTCCACAATGTGGGGAGTGAAAATTCTGCCTCCTCTAAGTGGGGAGGCAATACATAAAATTATACAAGGACCACCCGTGATTAACTAATTATCACTGTAATTAAAGGGCAATAAACTGACTATGCCTACTAATAGATAAGGTGATACAGCTAAATGGGAGATTAATAATAAGTAGCTAACAATCCGAAATCTGACAATCAACTAATATAAATTCTCTACACTAAGTTTTAACGACGGGTAATTTCATACAATAAAAGATATGCGAAAATTCCGACAAAATTAACCTTCCGAGCAGACATTTTCTTTTAATTGCACGAATGGTTAAACTTATCTATAACTTAATGCTATTACATAAAATAAATTGCTCTTAATAAGCAATGTTTAGAGCTTCCTTATTTTTGTATACAATGAAGTCTTTTTGTCTATTAATTATAATACATGTACATATGTTTTAGAACACCTGACTAGTGACGCCGGGGTCCTGAGGTTCTTTATAAGACAAGTGCTTTCATTCCATGGGTACCAACATTTTTATACATTAATCGTAGAATTTGACCTTCAGTTGGAAAACCTTTTACAAATTTGGCGACAACTTTTGAATAGTTAATGCAAAGTACAAAAGTTTTTACATTGTACCTCTTGATCTTGACCTTTGAGTTTGATAAAAAAAAATAATAACCTTGCCTATATCTTTAGTACAGTAAAGTGATGCTTTAATTCACACTCAGGCAACTGACGTTACTTATTTTAATTCTAATCATTAGGTAGGGGGTATATTTTTTTTATTAAAAGAAAAAAAATAAGTAACGTCAGCTAAGTGTCTGTGCTTTCACATTAATCATTTGTATTCCTTTTGAGAAGAACTTTCCTTTGGTATCAATAATTTTTAAATTACTCTAAGAACTTGGAGTATGATCTACTAAGTTATGAAAAACTGTGAAACCCCCGATCGCCATAACTTTTTTCACTGGGAAAAAAAGGGGGGTAAGGGGCAATCATTTTATCATGTTTTAATTCTAGTTCTTGATCTTAGAGTTTGTGGTCTAAATAGAGCTGTCATCAGCTGAATCAGTGTTTCACAAGATCATCTTCTTTTCAAATTATCTTATTTGAATTAAAATGTATAAACTTTTTATGTCAAATTTGCATCGGGTTCAAGATTGAAAAAATATTATGTCGACAAAATAGATTAACAGTGATTGGCAGTTTTTGTCATGGCTTTATTGATCAATAGTCAAAATGAATTATCAATACAATGATGTACTCAAGGTATCAATACAATGATGTACATAAAGTATCAATGCAATGATGTACACAAAGTGTATATTGAATAACTGCTACTAAATGTGTACAATGATTGCTCAGTGGTATTCAAGGATATTCAATGATATGCAATAATATTCAATGATATTCAATGGTATCCAATGATACAACAATATTCAATGATATTCAATGATTTGCAATGATATTCAACGATATTCAATGAAATGCAACAATATTCAATGGTATCCAATGATACAACAATATTCAATGATATTCAATGATTTGCAACGATATTCAATGATATTCAATGATATGCAATGGTATTCAATGATATTCAATGGTATCCAATGATACAACAATATTCAATGATATTCAATGGTTCAACGATATTCAATGACAAACAACGATATTCAATGATATGCAACAATATTCAATGATATACAATGATATTCTATGATATACAATGATACCTGCATTGCAATGAGCAGGTATCGATGTATTACCAGGACCATGAACTACATCGACTTTTTCAACAGTGAATGATGTAGAAGGTTCATAGAATGACATAAGCCCAATTATTGGCCACGGACCCTGGAAGATAACAGGATCAGCAGCGAGCTTCTAGCAAAATTCGGTTCACAGTCCGTAAAAAAGTCCAGAAACACCGCAGTTAAATGATACACAAGAAAAGCCATGACGCTTATGGATTCTTTTGCTGGTAGGCAAGGAATCGAATGTAACGGATTCTTCCGCTGGTAGCCAAGTGGAATGGATGTAATGGATTCATCTGCTGGTAGCCAAGGAATCAAATGTAATTGATTCTTCTTTTGGTAGCCAAGAGGAAATGTAATGAAGTCTTCTGCTGGTAGTCAATGGAAAGGATGTCACGCATTCTTCTGTTGGTAGCCAAGGGAATTGATGATGACTGAAAAAGGAAATCAAAGACAGCAGCAACATCTTTTTCAAAATAAAATAACAGCTTATTAAAATCTAGTGAATGGGGAGGGTGGGTGGGATGCTGAGTTTCAATGGATGACAGAGATGGAAAAGGAAGAGTAAAATGCACATGCGTAATGGATGTAGCTAAGCAGTTATATACATTTGCATTAGAGTTATCTTTCCTGGACCATATTTCTATTTGTCTCCATAACGTGACTTAACTCATATTGAGTTAAGTCTGATTATGTCGACAAAATAGATTAACAGTGATTGGCAGTTTTTGTCATGGCTTTATTGATCAATAGTCAAAATGAATTATCAATACAATGATGTACTCAAGGTATCAATACAATGATGTACATAAAGTATCAATGCAATGATATACACAAAGTGTATATTGAATAACTGCTACTAAATGTGTACAATGATTGTTCAGTGGTATTCAAGGATATTCAATGATATGCAATAATATTCAATGATATTCAATGGTATCCAATGATACAACAATATTCAATGATATTCAATGATTTGCAATGATATTCAACGATATTCAGTGAAATGCAACAATATTCAATGGTATCCAATGATACAACAATATTCAATGATATTCAATGATTTGCAACGATATTCAATGATATGCAATGGTATTCAATGATATTCAATGGTATCCGATGATACAACAATATTCAATGATATTCAATGGTTCAACGATATTCAATGACAAACAACGATATTCAATGATATGCAACAATATTCAATGATATACAATGATATTCTATGATATACAATGATACCTGCATTGCAATGAGCAGGTATCGATGTATTACCAGGACCATGAACTACATCGACTTTTTCAACAGTGAATGATGTAGAAGGTTCATAGAATGACATAAGCCCAATTATTGGCCACGGACCCTGGAAGATAACAGGATCAGCAGCGAGCTTCTAGCAAAATTCGGCCATATGTCTTCACATGAGAGCAAATAAAGCTGAGCATGTGAAGACATCCGCCACATGCGGGCAAAATTTTGCCCAGGCCATGACAAAACTGCAACTGATGACAGTTCTGGAGAGTTATAGCTCTTTGTCGTATGCAGTATAGCATAGAACAAGAGGATTTCATATGATTAATTAATCGTTATATGATTCATTTAAAGTGATATTGTGAATGTTTGATTCCACCTGTTCCCAGGTAGCAAGGCTTTAGATAGATTCGACCAATCTTACGAGTCCTTGGAACCCACATAAAAAAATTATTTAAGTAATTAATTATATTTGAAATTTTAATCTAATGGAGTATTGATGTTTACCTGACATTAGTTCATTACTATTACTTGATCAAAAGCGGCACACAATTCCAGCATAATGCCATGCCAATGAAATCATTTACACTAGTACCTCGAGGGGCTTAAATTTATTTATTTATTTATTTATTTTTTATTTTTTTTTTTGAATTGGGGGAATGCTGATTGGACTGTGTTGTTTGATTAGACCTTTGCCTACTGGTTGGTGATGGGCAGCTTTTTATGTTTGAGCAACAATGAATTCGGGGGTAATTTTAATTGATGAGACATGCCTTTATTAATGTTTTAGTGTAAATTATAATCTTTGTTGAGTTTGCATGCAATTTGACATGTACAATAAGAATAGCTCAGCATTTACTGAGCCCCGATATAAGGAATTTAATTCTGTTAACATTTTAGGACACTTAATTATATTCTAACCAACCCCTGTAGTATATCGTCAGGCCCCTAGTCTAATTACAGTGTATTAGCATATAGGCCTAATTGAGGATGCCTTGAATGTCAACTGAATGCCTCGTCAAAGAAACCATAACTAATATCAATAACGCATCAGACCACATTTAAATGGAAGTATTTTTTGTTGTAGTTTGCTTTGGCTGCATAATTTAACTGACCATCAACAATGGAGAATTTTTTGTTCGGGGTTGTTTACTGTTATCGTGCTTGAAAATCAGTATGCCAGTATCAGAATATTTAGTTACAAGTCTGATGAAATTCACGGAAAGCCTGGAATTAGTGGAATATCAATGTTTTCATTACCAGAGTTAAAGATAAATCCTTTCCAATCAGTTCTTTGTTTGCAGCACAAAACATCACGTAACATCACTGCGTGTACTCACATTTATCAAAAGAGTCATTTAGGCTTTCAAAACGCCTCGAATATCGCTTGTCCTCACTAAATGTCTGTGAATAAGTTATGATAACGAAATAAATCACTTGCGAATTCAATGCTGAGTTTCAATGGATGACAGAGATGGAAAAGGAAGAGTAAAATGCACATGCGTAATGGATGTAGCTAAGCAGTTATATACATTTGCATTAGAGTTATCTTTCCTGGACCATATTTCTATTTGTCTCCATAACGTGACTTAACTCATATTGAGTTAAGTCTGATTAATATCGTATTGGCGTCAAATCCAAAAACCTCAAAGTAGCCAATCGGCAGTTGTACACTGGGCCCATAATATTCGACAAACACTTCTAATAGCATTGACACGAAAGAATAGGTAAGCTAAGCCATAATGTTCTGGAGCGGAATTCATAAAGACTTTTAGATTTTTCTTAAAAGTTGTACTTAAACATTAAAAAATTTTTTAACTAAGAAAAATTCTTAAGTTCTAATTCATAAAGATCCTAAGCAAAATTCTTAACTAAATTTTATTTTAAGAAAAACAACATATTTAAGTATAAGCACTATGACAACACTAGCAATTTGCCGTACTTTTTGCAACAACAAACGCGCTCTCTAGTGAAGGAGATAATGAATTCAACAGACGTGACGTAATATTAGCAGACGGGAAAATGGAATCGCAGACAAAAAGGAAGCCAAATTGGAATGCCGATGAAACCCTTACGTTGACTAATTTAGTCGATGAAAATAAGAATATTCTTAGAGGGAAGTTGGGTCCAACACTGACGTCGGACATGAAGGCTCGTACGTGGCAAAGTATTGCACAAACGCTGACTGCAATGGGCGTTGGTCCAGCTAGAACAGCAGCAGAGGTGGAAAAAAAATGGCACAATATTTTTTCCAAATCAAAATCGGAAATATCCGATCATAGGAGAGGTACGACTGGGACAGGTTGGTCATTACACACATTTTCACTTGATCCGCGATCGTGTTCAACTCAATCATGTCTGTGTATTATAGACTTTCATGTATCCTTCAGCAATAATCTTAAAACTCAATGTTAACCCTTCTATGCATTAAATTAACATTAAATAAACACTCAACCATTTACAAATGGTCAGAAAGGATTGAAATTTCTGCAGTTTGGTTTTTCCGCGTACATTCATATAGTTTACATGTAACCAAGGAGAGATAAAAGGGGAATAACCCAAAGTAAAATATTTTCATTATTTTGGGGTGCCCCACAGGATAATATTAATAGAAGTAATATCTGATCATCTTTTTTTCATTCAAAATGCTAGACTTATTAACTCACTTCACTTTGAGTGACAATTTAAAATCAAGGTGAAAAGTGTTTTTATTTATACATGTAATGCTTAAAACATATGGAAAGGTAAATAAAGAGTGGGGGTAAATTATGCTGAATCAAATATTTGTACTTTAAAGGTGGTGGCCCTCCTCCAAAGGCACTAAGTGCAATTGCTGAGGCTGTGTCCAGTGTTGTGGGGGAAAATAACACTTGCCTGACTGGTATTGGAGGAGGTGCAGACACTACACTCATACAGTTAGGTCTTCTAGGAGAGGAACCATTGTAAGTATAAAGGATTTAAATTCTGATTTAATAGAATCATCAATAGATGAAGGAAAAAATGTTGTTTCCACCTTAATTCAGGCTTCACAAAAAATATTGAAAGTAGGTGGGCAATTTTAAATCTTTTTAATCTTTGAACTGATTTAAACAAATCTAGATTACACCAATGAAAAACAAAAGGCCCATGGGCCACATCACTTACCTGAGTGACTTGGGTGATGCAGTTCTTTACCAGATTCCCCCACTTGCTATACTATCATGCCCCTCCCTTTTATGATTTTAAAACTTAAAAATTTACACTACCCCAGGATATTATACTTTTATATAAGTTTCAGCTTTCCTGGCCCAGTGGTTCTTGAGAAGAAGATTTTTAAAGATTTGTTCTTTATGTTTATATGTAAAACTTGGATTCCCTATTGTGGCCCCACCTTACTCCTGGGGGTCATGATTTTAACACTTTAATATCTACACTACCCAAGGATGCTTCCATATAAGTTTCAGCTTTCCTGGCCCAGTGGTTCTTGAGAAGAAGATTTTTAAGTGACCCCACCCTATTTTTGTTTTTTCTTGATTATCTCCCCTTGTAAGAAGACTTGGCCCTTCATTTTAACAATTTAAACTCCCCTTTACCCAAGGATGCTTTGTACCAAGTTTGGTTAAAATTGGCCCATTGATTCTGGAGGAGAAGTCGAAAATGTGAAAAGTTTACAGACGGACAGACGACGGACAAAATGTGATCAGAAAAGCTTACTTGAGCCTTCGGCTCAGGTGAGCTAAAAATGAATTCAAATTAATTAAAATATTGCTTTAAATAGTTCATGAGGAACACAATTTTAGGGTAAAATTTTCATAAATCTTTTCTTTAAAAAATTGAGAGCTAAGATCTTCACTGCAAAAGAAAAGCACTGATAAGTGATTTCACAAATTAGAATTAGGAGAGTGGAAACAATTTTTTTTTTCTTAGCAGATCTACATTTATGGCTAATGCTGTGCAATATATTGAAAGCTTGCACACTTGAGCCTTTGGGTCAGACAAGCCAATGAAAGACTTAAGAGAGCTTTGACCACAAATAATTTTTTTTTTCAAATGAAAAAAAGCAAAGAATGAAATAAGAAAATTGTCATAAATTTTATGTTAAATAATAATTAAGCTTATAGCACAAATACATTATCATAAACAATTATGGGTGATAGACAATATTCAAGTTTTATCAAAATAGATTATACAAAGTAATTATATCCCTTTTTCTTCCCAGCTGGTGGAATCTGTTTTTAATTGGTCTCCTGGCACAAATCAAAATTATTTAATATTATTTAATGTTCTCAAACTTTATTAGGAAAAAATGTTTTGTGAAAATAAATAGAGAAATATAATTGGTATAAATTTTACAAAAATTAAAATTGATTTTTTTTCAGGGGCATTCATGTTATTGAAGGACCATCCGACACAGTGTCATGTTTTGCAACTCCACCACCACCTCCTATGCCAAGTACATCCACATCCACTTCACGCCTAGTCTCAAGGACCTCCAGCACTACTGGGAGTACAGACCTAAAGAGAAAAATTGATGAACTTACTGTGAGGAAGTTGGAGCTCGAGGTGGAATATTATGCGCTCAAAATCAAGAAGGCAAAGGGGGAAGAGTAAATCACATAATATAAGCTGCGATTGTCCCTTATTTGCATTGGACTTCAAATTTAAAAGCCTCAAATATATGAAAGGGAAAAATGCAGAATTAACTTGTAAAGTAATCTTATGTTATTTTTTTCATATGTATTTTCCAGAATTGTTATCTATATCATTTAAAATATTATAAAATAAATATTTATCTTGAAGTATTTGACTTGTTGGCACACTTTGTTGATGTATATATCACACCAAAAATTTATTATACATAAAATTGGATCTTTACACCCATCACTTGAAATATGAATTCAGAATTTTAAAAATGTTGCAATTTTTATTTTAAAAAAAATGAATGCACCATCCTTCTTGGTATGTTTGAAATTATTTTTTTTTTTGATTACATGAATTATTTAACTTCAAATTTATTAACTTTTTATAATTCTAAAAGAGATGGTCAGGGGCTGACAAATAGATTTTTAAGGCACTTGTCCAAGGGCAAGTACATGGTCAAAATTGACTTGCCCTACCTGAATTTTTGCTTGCCCTACCATAGATTAATTCTGTATTTATAGATATTTTTTCAAAAAAAGAGGAAGACAAATGCTGAGTGAATCATACAAGCCCCTATGCCCAGCTTTAAATTTATGGCCTACAAATAAATTCTATTTTTGATAAGTCACTTGCCCACGGGCAAGTGGTTGATAAAATTTCACTTACCCACCCCTAAAATTCACTAGCCCCGGGCGTCAGGCAATGGGATTTGTCATCCCCTGGATGGTTTAAAACCAAAAGATATAATATACCTCCAGTACAGATTCAAAAGTGAGTGTCAGCAAACAGTTTTCTGTATCTAGTTCCATCATGATTGCAGTTGTTGTTGTTGTTGGCATTTACAATCTGTTGATGATCATCCTCCTCCCCATCTTCATCACCTGGCGGGGGGCATGCAATATTGCGGTCCTTGCAGATGTTGTGAAGGACGGAGCAGGCTATTATCACCTGACATGCCTTTTCTGGTGAAAGGCGGATCTCACCATGCAGGACATGAAATCGCCTCTTCAGCTGCCCTATCCCTCTCTCCACCACACTTCTCGTCTTCTTGTGGGCTCTGTTTTAATAACCAATATTGAAAAAAGTTTGGAATAAAACAATTTTCTCAGTATAATGATTAGGTAATAGTTCTTAAATTCTAAGTTTGTGTTTGATTTTCTTTTTTTTTCTTCCAAAAAACTTCAATTTTGAGATTATTGTTTATAATTAAGGAATAAGTCTAAATCATTAATTTGTAGCTTTTAACTCAACAGTAAAACTTAGTAAAATAAAGACACAAGTATTTCCAAACTTACCTATTTTCATCAATATAAAATTTTAATTGGAAATATTACAGGGCCCATACAAAATTTAAAGGTCAATTAACTACTGATTGCTTTGTAAAATCCAATTTTTTTTATTTTTCATATGCTAACAGGAACAATTTAAACATAATAATTTTTTTTAATCTTTATGAGGGGTGTATACATGTACATATTTCTAAGCTTCTGTCATTTATGATACTTAGAAACTACATGTACATGCATGTATACTGCAGAGAAGTAAAAATAAATTTTTTTTTTTAATTTTATTTTATTATTTTTTATTTTTTTTTTTATATTTAAATATAAATAATTTCAAAAAAGAAGAATGAAAAGAGGCAAACATTTTTTTTTTTTTAATAGATTTTTGATATTAAAAAAAAATGAGAAAAGCTTGTCATTTAAGTAAGCAATGATTTTATTATAGATGCGCAAATATTTGGATCCACCTCGTAGATTTATCTACAAGGGGGCGCTGGACAAGAGAGGGCGCTCGATATGAACTAAAACGAAAGTAGCCTAAGTTACAGTTGTTCGTGAATTTTAAATTTTTTAACTTCTAAATAGCTAAAACAATGACAATGTTGTAGAAATTGGATAGAGAATAATATTCATTACCTGTTGTAATTCGTCTGGGAGCCCTGATTTGGTCGCAGAAACGGAGTTAATAGCCAGCGTTTGGAAGGGTAACCACTGTCTCCGAGTAAGTGAGTATGGACAGGGAGATGATTTTGCTCAAATAACACCTTGATACCACTCTCATTAAGGATGCGAGAATCGTGTGTTGACCCTGGCCATTTAGCAACAACATCAATTATTCTGTAGTTTGGATCAAAAACAACCTGAGTGTTAATGCTATGAAAGTGGTGTCTGTTTACATATTCATTTTCATACTCGTGTGGGGCAATAATCTGAACGTGTGTGCCGTCGATGGCTCCTACAACGCCTGGGAATCCAGCGATTGAGAAAAAATCTTCTTGGTTTTTACGTATGGCCCCATGATCCAGTGGAAATTTAATGAATTGTGCAACAATTCCGGGGGAAGACAGACTTTTAATGGTTGCAATAATAGCCCTAGACACAGTAGGCTGTGAAATTCCCAAATCGTCTCCATTGCATAGCTGCATTTTTCCGGTGGCAAGGAATCTGAGAGTCAGCAAAATTTTCTGCACTGGGGATATAGCATGATTTCTCCTTGAACTACTTACAATTTCATGTCCATTTAACCTCTCTATAAAAAGAATGCCAGCAGAATCCAATCTAAATCTTTCAACAAGTTCAGCATCACTGTATACTGCTAAACAATCCTTTCTTTCCCTAAAAACCCTTCTATGTAATCTAATGGCAGCCATTTTTATTCAGTACTTAAATTTTTCTAATCACTTTAAGAATACTATGGAGGACTCTTAATTTTAAGAACCATTTAAAAGTTTTCTTAGACTTTAGAAGTTTTATGAATAAAAATTAAGATAAAAACAAAGTCTTAATGTTATTTAAGTATTTTTTATTGGTTTAAGAAATTTCTCACACTTAAACTCATTTTAAGAGTCTTTATGAATCCCGCCCCTGGTGTCTTCATTGTGTAGCAATGTTCTTCTGTTGTAATGGATAATGATGACAGAAATCCAAACATTTGAAGGAACTGTTCTGTGTTGATCGGATGAGGAGAAAACCTTGGTAATGAAACGTTGACTTTAGGGGGTAAACTTCTGAATTCAGCATTCCTGGATTTGTAAGCAGAGGTTAGGGAGACATCATTTGAGTCCAGTATTTTTTTTAGATCATGTATACTCTGTTTTACTTCAGATATAATCTGTTTGATTTCATTTTCCTGTTTCTTTAGAGCAGCCAGGTGTTTAGATTTCATGTCATCAATTTCAGATTTTTGTTTGTTGACAATGATGTTAATTTCTCTGTGCCATTCTTCTCCTTGTATGGTTACAGCTGTTGTCAGTTTCTCATAATGTTTTTCCAAGTTTTGTTTTTCCCAGTTTAAATCTAATGCAATTTCTTCATAGGTAGGATACATTCTATTTTCTAGTTCTTTCAAATCTTTAATTATAATTTCTTTTATAAAGCTGGGATTCTGTAAGATATTTGTCAACTTATGCCCATGATGTTCATCAGAGAAGATGCAGGTAGAACAGACAGGAATGTCACATTTCTCACAGTAAAGTTCACAATGTTTCTGGGTATGGTTTGGACATTTGGGGTAGTTCACGTTAGGAGTAGATTTTCTGTGTTTGTATGGTACAACTTTATGATTTATAGATGAATCAGAGAGATGCTCCCCTACACAGACCTTACACAGGTTAATCTGACAAAGTTCACAATGACTCTGTAATGCAGCTCTTTGACACAGGTCACAGAGGAGGAGAACTTGAGCTCTGTCCAGGGGGTCCATCACTGGATTTTTGGTTAAATAAAATCAGATGGCCCTGTATAAAGTAAATGGAGGCATGGGTCACTGAATACAGAAAACAAACGCAATTCAAATTTTAAAATATGTAATACATTATTTTGTTACATGTGTGTTTTCTTTGTGAGAGGTTTAGCAAGCTCACTTGTACGTGTACATGTACGTGTAAAATACAAGTTGGAATTACATGTACACGTAAACATTTTTTTTTCTTGTTTAGCAAAGTATAACCTGTACTTGTACTTGTAAGTTTTTAAATGTAAAAATGGTTTACATTTAAAATTCATCCACACAAGCAAGGATTTTAATACGTATCTATCTGTTTTACATAAATATATGCATGTACTAATAAGAAAAAGATTGTACAGATTTCTTATGTTTTTAATCCGTCAAAGCATGTTTCGAAAATCTAGATGTTGTGATTTTAACTCCCTATAATTTATAATTTTTAAATTACTGACGTTAAGTTCTTTTATCAGCATTTTGCATTAAATATTCAGGTTTTATTAAAACACACCCTTTTTGAAAAATAAACAACAGTTAAAGAAGTATAAGTTACAAGTTTTGACTAACGTGTACTTGGCAATCTACACGTAACCTGCGTAGGATGATACGTGTAGAAATTCGTCATTAGCATAATTGATGACGTAATGCACAGATTTCTGGTGCTACACGTTCACGTACGCGTACACGTTGGTTTGCTAAACCTCTCTATTGTTAGACAACTCGGTTTAAAAAGAATGCGAAGGGTAGATTTTGTTACAGTTTGAAAACAAACTTGAGCAAACTTTCCTTATAGGTTTTAAAAAAATATATTATTTGGAAGAAAATGTAAACACTTCATAATAGTCAAAACAATTCATGTAGTCAGTATGATCTCAAGTGGTTCTCTCATACATTTATGCTAATGTATTATACTAGACTTGGGATCAGTTATGACATCTCGAAAGGTCTTATAACATGTTAAATCTTAATAATTAATTTGTCTCACCTCTTAATCCAACATGGCCTCCCATTTAGTCCCGTACATAACAATCTTCTTCTTTGTCTTCGTTCTAGATTTTTACCTGTTACCCGGTAACATGATTTAAATACCTGAGATGTCTATATCAGCCGGCGTATAGAAGAAGATCAAAATTAAGGGGTGACATTTCCTATAATTATACTTTTATTATTAGTTATTAAACCCATGCAATTGAAGTTTTTAATTCTTCTCCGGCTGTGTGTACATAATTTTTTTTTTTTTTGGTTTTTAGTGAAAATCCTTAAAATATCTTTTTCTTAACATTTTGAAGAAGAAATTATTTAGTACGCATTATTTTATTCGATTCCTAGTGCATGTATTTTCAGGTCATTTAGTAAGTTTAAACAACGGATGACTGCACTTACATGCAATAATTGCGACAAAATACACCAAGCAAATATTTTTTTTATTGCAGGAATAGTCAACTTCTGACCTTTAACTTAATTTTATATTAAATTTCAAAAATTATAGTACTTGTATGTATTAACGAAGTACGAATCTGTTTTCAAATAGTTTTCATCACAATTTCTTGAATCTCCGTACGAAAATAAGGACGCCCACTTTTTTTTACTAACTTGCTAATGTCCATGTACATGCGTTTATTTGTAACGAAGAATTCGAAAATATGTAGAATTTTTAAAAAAAAAAATTACAAATGTGATTATATGATTTCCTGAATGTAAAAATTTGAGGCCCTTAAACAACCCTTTGTGAGTCCATTTCTGCCTCCTTAAGTTTTCTAGTTCCGTCTCCACTATAAGTTTAGCTATATATAAATAAGATGTAATTATGATAAATTCAAATCCCACTTTTTAGTTCAACTGATTGACCCGTTGTTAAATATCGTGGTGTAACATTTTCAGCTTTTTTTCAAGCTGGAACAACTGAACTGTTTTTCCTTCGCGGATCTAAAGGGGATATGTGGGTTGGATTGGGAGTCGTGTTGGAGATCCAGATCACCTGGAATTTGCAGAGTTATATAATTTTTACTAGTATTAAAGCAAGTAGCAAGTGACCTTTTAACACCCACGCCCCCCCCCAAAAAAAAGCACCCCCCTCAAAAACGTGGATCTGTGTTAAGTGAGTATGAAAAGTCACCTTGATAAGATATGAAGCATAAAAAGTTAACTTCCCCCTAAACACACATACTCACACGAAAAAGGTTCTTCTTATAATTATAGGTTCTTCTTTATTTTTTTTTTTTAATTTTCTTCTCTGGGTTGGATTTTTTTCATTGGATGGACCCCCCTCCCTCAAAAAATCCTGGATCTGCGTCTGTTTTTCAACCAGTTTAGTCTGTACCATCAATCGATGAACCTTTAAAGGGAAGCACAACTTTTGCTTTTCTTGGTCACGCCCTTCTGAACTCCTTGAGTGGAGTTAAACTATCAAACTTTATACAACATTCGAAAATTTTCTTTAATCATAAGCCTTAAAACTTAAGCATGACTTAAATTTATGATTGACTGATTGTATGTTGTTTTACATGTGTAGGCTCCTCTCGAGAATTTTTCGTGCCAACACCTACTGCGACCCTTGACCTTGTATGTACCACAGGGACCGGAAACATACATGACTAAAGTACATTTTACGTATTCACTGTGCCTATTCCTTTTTGTCCCCAGCTTTCGCGAAAGCGAGGTGACATCAAATCTCATTCATCTGTCCGTCTGTCCGTCAGTCTGTCCGTCCGTCACTAAAACTTTAACCTTGCCCATAACTTTTGATTCAGTGGAGTTATGATTTCGATATTTCATATGTGTATTCCATGTGAAAAGACCTTTCTTTGGGTACCACCAAATTTTACCTTTTGACCTTGACCTTGGAGTTTGACCCACTTTTACACCAAAATACCAAACTTTTACTTTGGCCATATCTTTTGAATGGTAGATACTAAGATTTTCATATTTCACAATAATACAAATAAACAATACAAAACAAGAAAACAGCAAACACGGACCTCCAAAACATCAGAGGTAGGATCGGGTGCCATGGAGGAGTGAGCATCCCCTGCTGACCGGTCACGACCGCCGTGTGCTCATTGTCATGATCGTGAAATGACGGGAAAATCCGTCAATTCAGTGTATAAATCATGGACTAACCATTGGCATGAAAAACGTCAATCAGCATTTGACTCGGTGATAAATATATTTGCTGACAGGGTCATTGTATCGACCATACTAAAATAAAAGAAATTAAGTACGTTATATGTATAAAAATTGTGGAAATTCTTTATAAGCATGGTCACCTATGATTATTATTTTAAAATGTGTTAATCGATCAAGTTGGAATTGGAAACGTAAGTCAGCATTTGACTCAATGAGAAATTGTATTTGCTGACAAGGTCATTGTATCAACCATAGAACTTATGAAATGATGACTTTAGGGATGACGTTTACTCGGGTTTCAGAAATCAGAGAGGAAATTTTATAAAGTTTAATATATTAAATCAATTTTTTTTTTAAATGGATAAAATAAGCTTTATCTCAATATCAATTTAAAAATCTAGTATTTGAAGAAAATAAACAGGAACAAAACTCAATGTATGTGAAATCACTAGGTGTGAGCGCCATCGTGTAGGTCGCAAACCTGATAAACCAGAAGGACCTAATTTACTAAAACTGGTTTCTTTTAAAACAAAACTCACTGATATCAACAACAACAAGGTATGCGCAACACCCTTGCGTCTTTGTACCTTAAACTGCAGGTCAAGTAAAAACAAATCATTTTCCATCTATGATTTCATTGTGTCAACAAACATTGATATTCTTGTTTTGACTGAAACGTGGCTTGGTAGCGATACAGATAAATGTGTTATAGCAGAAATGACACCGGTTGGTTATTCAACTACTCACCTACCTAGAAAACATAAAAAGGGGGCGGACTAGCTATTATCTACAAACGAAACATCGATATACGACCTATCAAACCAGAAACCCAGTACACCCATTTCGAACACTTGGATTGTGTCATAGGGATGCCAAACTGTGTAAGTTCTCGTTTGTGTGCTATTTATCGCCCTCCCCCATCAAAAGGAAACAAGTTTCGAAATTCGACCTTCTTTGAGGAATGGTCAAAATATCTTGACAATCGGATTATTCTTGCGGAGGAACTGATATTACTTGGTGACCTAAACTTC
>NW_026927711.1:0-31046 GCF_032062105.1 Saccostrea cuccullata | reverse complement strand
CGTGCCTGTTATCATTTACTATTGAAAAAACAACAGGTTCCTTTTTTAGAATAGCGAATTTTTCTCCCCGCATAAAAAAGTACTATGCACAGTTTGTGTTTTATAATCTAAAATTGTAAATTAAATACATTTTTGAATATAGGTGATGCATGTGTCTAACTTCAATTATATTTTATGCAGCCAACATTTACTTGAGGAATTGATCAAGTTTAAATGGTATAGTTTTTGTTTGATTTTTAAACGACTATAAGTTTTCAAAATAATCGCGACTATCGTCTCCATCATTTAGACGCATGCCTTTTCACGTATATCGAAGCGGTTTGATGATGAAGACTCATTTCCATTGTCTACTTTATATATTTCCCGGGCGACAATTGATGGTTACATCAATGTTTTCTTGTTACAATATTGTTACAGAAATCGCTAATCATGAGTACTGTAAATATTTATAAAATGTACATCATCTCTTCTATCCTTTGTATTTATAGATCGAATTATATTATTAAATATCCCTTATAAATTAAAACGACAGTTAACACTTGACTTATCAAATGCTGACAGACTTTTCTACACTAATCAAAAAGGCCATTTCTTATACATTGAATTGTTTGCGAATTCGTCTCCGCTCCCTGATCATAAGAAGAAGCACAAGACTGGTGTGTCCAGTAGGCAGGGGATGCTTCCTCTTCCATGAAAGTTCATCCCTCCTTTGAAATTTATAAAGTTCAATGTTTGTTCTGCTCTCTATTTGATTTGCTTCAATCGACTTTAAAAGTTGAGTACTATTTGTAATCTAATTATTTGATGCTAAGAAAACTTTCTTTATATCAAAAAAAGTTATTGTTCCTTTCCTGTTATTGAACTTATCTGTATTGTAAAATAAGTGATACACATTTTTTTAAAGTTCTATTTATAGTACACTTGTTGACGACCAAAGCTCAGCCCCATCAATGTCCATATGGATGGAAACAACGGGGGACATCATGTTACGCGTTTTTTACAGACTTACATCTTAGCTGGACAGAAGCAATGGTAAGATACTATCGAAGGGAAATTTTGCATTTTATATAATAAATTTCAACAGAGAAAGTGGTTTTCGAGTGCTAAAAAAATCAGGGTCTAATAATAATGATTGTCCGGTAAAATCGTGGACAATTTGCCGATATAGAAAAATAATAATCACTGCGTTCTTATGTGTTCAAACACTTAGGTACACTCTTCATCAAGAAACATGACCAATTTCAAATAGATAAATGCATATATAAAAATGAGATTTCATAATATATGTGTTGTATCGCTTTACGGCATCTAATATATGTGTTGTATCGCCTTATGGTACATCAAAGTGTCTAAAACCGACCTCTTTGCTACAAAAGAAGGGATACCTCAAATTTAGGAATTCATTGTTGCGCATATAAGATTTTCCCTTTCTTCCTTTAAAAACAGTCGAGGAACCAATCAGTAGCAGGGCTGTTCAATAAATAACGTCCCTGGTGCTCGGAAAGAAACAAAAACGCTTTTCATTATTTAGTCTTAATGATTTCACTTAAATATTTTCTTTTAATTAAAATACGTATATAACATTTTTATCCAATTTCTGATTGTTTTAGAACACAGTTTTAGTATGGCCCATCGTTTACTGGAATACGGCAGATCCTATGAGTTCCTGGACCTGTCTCTCCTTTCTGAAAGGTGTTTTTTTTTCAAGTTTGGAAAATGAAACAAGATCTGGCGGATATTGTTGTCGTGACATAACATTAACTTTTTCTTTATCCCTAACACTCCTTTACTTTTCATGGCTTGTGGGTTTTGACGCTGTTATGAAGAAATTTAATGTAGTGGATTCCTGATTCTAGTTCCATCTTCTCATAAACCTTTCGATTTTTTAAAAACAAGTAGCCTTCTAGACTTCTCCAAAAATCGAACTGCCTAAGAATTTAAACAACAAGACCACCAATTTTTAGGAAAATGTCATATTAAACTGTTTTTGTGCTTTGAATTCTTTGCTCTTCTCAGACCTTGGCTGAGTTTGCCAATGCAAGTGCATCTTATTGAAAATTTGTTTTAAGGGTTTGAAGCAATGGATTCAAATTTCAATTATCTTTCTATATTTCAGACAATGATACGTGGATAAGTCCAATTTTTGATTTTTTTTTTTTTAAAAAAATAAGTGTTTAAATGTTCTTACACGCTTTTTTTCGCTCATTTTTCAAAATATAGGGTGACCATTGAATACTAAACTTTTTAATGTCAAAGGTTTCTTTAAAACGGTGTAAACTACGCTCAAAATGATGTTCAATTTTGATATGTGTCTTAAAGTCAATAAAATATCATTAGTGATAATTTGATGAAAGGACAAGTGCACTTAAGCAATATTTTATGGGCCATTTTATGTACCATATAACTTTAGAATATATTACCAAATCGTTCTCTTTTAGTAATAGTTAGATACTAGTGGATATTCATAAATATTTACATTCGCTGTGTTTTTCTACTAAGCCAACTGTGAAATTGATTTAAGAAATGAATGTAATAATTTTTTCTTTGATCGATGTATCAAAGAAAAATTTGGACGGAAAACTTCATCAATGCGCGTAGCGCATTGATGAAAAAGTTATTACATTCATTTCTTATCATTTAATTAAGATTTTAAATTAATAAAATTAAAGTTTCTTTCACTTTTCTATTAAATTTATGCATCAAAAACAGTGCGCACGAATACATCACCATAACGTTAACGTTGCTGAAAATTCAAAATGGCTCTAACCATGCTAACGAAAAACGTTCTCAAATATTGTCGTGTGATTACCAACAGTCTCCAAAATAATTTACAGTTCTTTAACACAAAAAACTTACCTGTTGTGTTATCCCTCTGTGTATATTTTCCCCGGTAAGTTATCTAAGTTCGTAAATGTAAAGGGAAGCTACTAAAATATCCTAATAGTTCTAGGTCACAGAAATTTTGGATTTCATTTGCGCATCTTTTCATTTGAATTTCAAACCGAATATAATTATATACATATCACAACCTGCCAATGCTGTAAAACCTGAAAGAGTCTGCTGCCGATAGTTCAAGATTAAAGAATTCCATCCTCAATTCATGCAGTGTCATTTTTCTCGATCACTCGTTTCCCACGATTTAACAGATTTTCGGTTTTCCCCGCTTTGGTAGCATAATAAAACTTTTTTTCAGAGTTCTATTGTTTCATACCAGATATCTCAAAGTCAAACATTTAAGAAAAGTATGCCGATTATACGATTTCTTCCCTTCTTTCCCGTAACTGTATTGTAGTCATGCAGACGAATTTAATTTGTTTAGCAAAGGGGGATAATTCAAAATGAAACGAAAGTAGAAAATAAGCCAGGAACCTAACGGACAGGTTCCGAAATTCAGGAAAATATTTATTAAAGCAAAGGTATTTGATTATTCCTTCAAAAAGTAACCTGGAAGCGGGGAATATACATGTACCGACTGTCAAAGTAGTTCCGGCTGCTTAGTGCAACCGAACTCTAGATTTTATTGATGCAGTTATCAAAAGAATTTTTTATCCAATCAGAATCAAGTCTTTTATAGAAATTAAATGATTTGAAAATCATTTTCGTGTATACTAACGCGTAGAAATATACACGGAGAAACGTGTGTTACCGTGACGTCACAATAGGGCTACAGCGACGTTAGTAAAAGTATTACAATATAGGACAACGAGAAATTCAAATATTGAGTATATTTTCGGTGCTTCCAAACATGTAAAATGTAAATATAAGGAATGTTTTTAAGTTTTGTGTGAGTTATTGGTGTGAGAATCACACAGACTTGCACGTATGCATATTTTTCATGAAGCGCTAGCGCGTTTTATGAAATATGCCTACGTGACAAGTCTGTGTGATTCACACACCAATAACTCACAAAAAACTTAAAAACATTCCTTAATTAAAAAGCACGTTAACCGTCACCTAAATCAGCATGGATTTGAAACAATTGAATATTTTTAAATGCCATGGATACCCTAAATCCGGAAAAGTCGTACCGAGCCTTCTCTGAGTTTCGTTTATGTAAGTATTTAAAGAGGCTGGGTGGTCGTGGCCATTTTTAGAATATTTTGATCTCCTTTAGAAGAAGAGCTACATTTAAAGATGTAATAAAATGATCAAATTTTAAAATAAAAATTTATGATATTTTTCTTTGCCAAATGATACTTGACAGCTTAAGATATCATATCCCAAAACTTAAGTTATATCTGGTGGTTGATAAAAAAGAAACTATTTGTTGACCACCTAGCCTCCTTAAATCAACACTTGAACAATCTGATGGTGGATCATAGTCGGGCGCGTTTGGGGAATGTTACATTTTGCGCCAATTCTGTTTTTAAAAATTGAATGAACTTGTGTCGTTGCATGTAACCATAATGATCAAATTAAGAAACTTGCACTCTTGCATTTGAAAATAAAATACAATAATAGTTTAATTGAATTTGAAATTAAAAAGGGGTGGTTAGGCAGCTTTCAATACCTATTTCACTGTCTTGCATGAATGTTTAAGATGTTTGACACTTGTATGAATGGCACTAAACTAACTGACTATAAGTATTTTAAATAATTAATTCCACACTGGTCATAGAGGTAAATAGCTCTCACATGCTATAGGAAAAACTTTGTACTTTTAATTTTATACAAATGTATTATGTTTCTTTTGTCATTTACAATGGCTTATTTAAAAAAAATTTTGTGCAAGGGTATTTTGTTTACCGCTTATCTAGAGTGAAAAATTTGTCTGGACCGAGAGGATTTCTTGTTTGAAATTTTTGAAATTTTTGTTCCTTACTTTATACCTGTAAATTGCATCAGTTTTATTCAAATCAATTTTCAGTTGTACTGCAACACACTTCATGCCAAATTGGTGGAAATAGAGACAGAAGTGGAAGATGAATTTCTTCGTATTTACGAACAGGACCATGGATTTAAAAGTATTTTTATATTGTGTTTTAAAAACTTTATTTGTATCCTTATTTACCACAGTATCAAAAAGATTTACAATTGTAGAGATAAAGAACAATATCTCCATTAATGTATTTATAAAAATCATAAGATTCATTGGCATAAACGTAGGAGGTACACAATGACACTATGTAACAAGAATTCTATGAAAGTCGCATTAAATTTCATTCACTGATAATTTTAAAGAGGAGTTGCGGATAGGAGATTGGTACCACAAAGCGTAACAGAAGGACAGACAGATGATCAGAAGGATGAACAGACGGACGGACATACCAATCACTTCATACCCCTTCCCACTATTCAAGTTTGGGTACACTGTATAAAGATCCTATATTGTAGCGTTTGACATGCCATACAATACACAATTACATAAAACAAATGAAAATGATCCCATTTTGAAAAGTTTGACTGACATACTATACATTTTGCCATCATTTTTCATTAACCCATACTTTCGTCACCACTCACCACCGATGGGGAATGTGCAGAGTAATTTGCAGTCCTTAAAGGTGCCAGGACACATATCTGAAGTTAATATTTTCTCACATTTTCTTTTAAATATCAAGAGTTATATGTTGCTAGAACATTTCACACGGAAATATAATGAAAAAAATTATTTTATCTGGAAATTATTAAATCTAGGAAATTCGGGACGTGTTTGATTTATACATCCTTGCACAACACATCCTTGCAACACTTTCACAAAGTTAACATTTACTGTTATACTTAAGAAAAGAAAACATGTATTTTTGTAAATATTAAAACTGTATAATCCAGAAAATTCCCAGCGGTATTGTCAGTCCGTGCTCATTGATGTGTAAAGAATTTAACTAATTAAACACACACGTAAACGTAAACTAGTTTGTAAACTGGGCAAGAGCTATATTTTGTTGTTAATGTCAACCTTTAACCAGGTGTATTGAATTTGATAAATTGTGCACACATAACTGAGCATGGACTGACAATACTGGTGAGTTGGTTTTTCTGTCTCACATTTCTACTCGAAATTTTCTTGATTATTTTTTTTCATATTTTTTTCATTAATATGCAACAAAATTCTTACTTTTCTTCAACATCAAGAATTAAATTTTTCTTTGTGAAGTGCAAGGATGTGTCAAACCTGAAATTGATAGTTTAAATAATTTCCAGGTAAAACAATTTTTAAAACATGTATATTTCCGTGCGAAATGCCAAAGCAATATATTAGTCGTGATATTATACCAAAAGTTTGAGATAATAATAAGTTCAAATCTGTGTTCAGGCATCTCCAAACGGCAAGTAGTGGCATCTAGATATCAATGAAAGGACAAGGTAGGGTAACTGCCAAATTTGGCTCCTTATTTAAATAAATGTAAAACCAGAACAATTGCTAAATTGTGATAGTTTGTAGTTAAGAACTTATAATGATGCTTGCTTTAAAACTAGCACTAATTTGGATTCAAAGCTTACATAGAAGCCACAAGAAGGGGCAGAAGTAGGGCATTTTATCGAATTTCCTCAATTATGGTAGAATTTAATCATATTTGAGATACTTTTCTCTTCGGACAACATAGAGCACCAGCTTGCCTATCTGAGATTTTAACACACAAACTGCATCTGATACTAGTTTATAAAATATATAAAACTTGGTAGATAGGCAAGCATGTGCTCTGTTTTCCAAAACAAAATGTGCTGTAAAATCTATGAAAATTTACATAAAAATTGGAAATT
Source organism: Saccostrea cuccullata (assembly GCF_032062105.1). Lineage (NCBI taxonomy): Eukaryota > Metazoa > Mollusca > Bivalvia > Ostreida > Ostreidae > Saccostrea > Saccostrea cuccullata. Next base: position 24,341 of record NW_026927711.1, on the reverse strand, counting down.
TCAAAAATTGGACTTATTCTCTGACCTTTCTGCGACCTCCCTCTATTTATTTCTTAATTTAACACCAATACTCATTGGTGGCAGGGATGACAACAGGTTTTTATGGATAAACAGTTGCATCATTCTGAAAGACACCCAAATTAAGGGGCCAAATAGGGGTCTTATCCTATCTTGTCATTTTCTAAACATTACAAAAAAAACATACAAATAACGCACAGTTTTTGTTTTTCTTTAAATGACAGCAAACTTCTGGATAGGTCTGACTGATGTCTTGGTGGAGGGACACTGGGTCTGGCACACGTCACAAACAACACCCGTCTACACTGACTGGCATCCTGGAGAACCTAATGATGCGGGGCAACATGAAGACTGTGCTTACATGGCTAATTCTGGTCACTGGGTTGATTATCCTTGTGATGGAAGGTTTAGTTTCATATGTGAAAAAGAGTTAGTAGTTTGAATTTTAAAAAAAAAATTTAAATCCACGATTCATGTGGTAAACATTACCATCAAACTGTATATTAGATAAATGAGGTATTTGTTTACTAATATCCAACAACATTCCATTTCAGTTTGGGCAATCCCCTCAGTGTCATTGGATGATTGCTATTCACGGTAGCCAATAATTGTGGGTCTAAATAAAAATAGACATTTAACACACAAAATATTATTGAGTTAATTTACAGTGGATGTACTATCAGAGGCTTATTAGAACATTTATCAATGCAGGAAAATGTATTATATTTCCCCGTTATTTCCTGATCAGCGTATAGTATGTTATACCAATCGCTTTTGTGACAATACTTTTTATAATTCAGTCTACCAGAGATTTTCATAAATATCAGACAAAATAAAAAATAGAATGAAGACCGAATTCATTTTCCTTAATCATTTTACTAATTGAGTAATATCTTTTACTCATGAAAACTTTAAAAGGATGTAAACAGTTTCATCATTTATATGTCATGATGATCTATTTCTCGGCTAATTGTTAGACCATTATTTACACGCTAAACTGTTGACGGATTTTTCCGTTATTTCCAAATCATGACAGGGCGCACATGTCCTTGGATACTCACTCCTTCGTGACACCTAATCCCATTTTTGATGTTTTAGATGTCCGAGTTTGCAACACTCCAAAATTTATATTGTTTTAAGGACATATAAGCTTGAATTCTGTTATCTCTATATATTTCATACAAATCTCATGAGTAAAGTACTATGTCCTTTAACCTTACGGATCTATAGCAATCTTATCAGACAATATTTTTAGGACAATGGACAAAGCCATAAAATTGTACGCAGTAATTGCCTGTAAGGTAGTTTTGTTTAATTTGTTTTGATTTTCTAAATTAATCTATAGATATAATAATTTCTCTTTATTAAACTAATCATATAAGCAATCAAATCAAATGTTTTAACAAAAAACGATATGGAAATGTATATAATAAAGATAGCGATGATCGATCTATACATAACACAAGTATACGAAGAGGTTATAATACACGGACCCCTGTAAGCCCAGCTGCCGAGGATGAGTTTCCCCTGTTGACTGGTCGCACCTGCTGTGAGACCTACATATAATAAATTTGATATGACGGGAAGATAACTTTCAGTAGTCAAATTCATTTTTAAAATAAACGTCTTACAATTCGCATTAAATAAGTCGGGCAAAATGCGACCCAATGATAGAGTACATGTATATTTACTAACAGGACGTTAAAAGGAATTAACAAATGCCGACTTTAAGCGGTGTTTTCATTGTCAAGATCTAGTAAATGAAAGGTAGAAATAAATTTCTAAAATTCAGTAACATTTTATTTTATTGATCTCTTACAAATATAGCTCGGTAAAGTAAGATGTATCGGGATTTAATTTTAAGGTAAACATCTCAAATTGCCATTTTCAATTTAAGGTAGTCCGATCCTCAGGTTTATAAAATTAGCAGTTTTAAGTAATCAAAGATAACCATAAAAGTATCCTTTAATCCAGAAAATTTAGTAAATTTATCCCAAGTATTTCTTTAAAGTTAAAGATTAAAGTTAATCATATCATATAGGGAAAATTTTAAATCTCTTTTAATGATGCTTTATAACTTATGCTTGGACAAATAAGGTGTTTCGGGAAATAATTTATAGATAAACAAAATAAAAAAAAAACATATTTTAAACTGTCATTTTTAATGAACAATTAAGAAAACCAGTTATCAATATGGGAGGTTTTTTTCATATTCAACACAAGAAATGTATCTATATTTCCTACAATCTCTCACAAAATGGTAATTTGTATGTTCATGACCTCTTCTTAAAAATAATGTCAAATTTGATATAATAGGTATCGGGATTACTTTTCATTTGATTTCAAATTCAATGCCCTGAAAATACCATATTTTCTACATAATTCTGCCTAAGTTGTAAAGTGCGGGAAAAAGAAAGTTTAACGTGATTCTGACGTCATAATGAATCTAGCACCACAAAATTAGTCTAAACATTAGTGGCCAACATTTTCAATGCCAAGTTACTTTCACTTCCATATTTTTCCTACAATTCCTTCATATCACTATACTATGGGTTAAAGTGGGGGGGATATACTATGGTTAAAAGAAGGGGGGGTCAACCATCCTTTCAATGAACATTTACTATAGTAAAGGTTATATGGGGGAAAAGTGGGGGGAGCCTGCCTCCCCCCCCCCCATTCCCCCGTTGCTACGTCCCTACGATTATGATCTGGAAACCTCATTTGTAAACGCTTAGTTATAAAAAAATTATGAAAGAATTTGTATGAATTTTTCATTTTAAATTCTATTTATAGTACACTTGTTGGTGACTAACGCTCAGCCCCATCAATGCCCATATGGCTGGAAACAACGAGGGACATCATGTTACGCGTTTTTTACAGAATTACAACTTAACTGGACAGAAGCAATGGTAAGGTTCTATCTAAGGTAGATTCAAATTCGGAATTTAATTGCGTGAAATTTGTCAGATTAAGTGGTTTTGGGGAACTAGAAAATCTATAATCCAATTTTACAAATAAAAGTTAAGACAAATAATCATGATTATTAGAAAAACTGGTGTGTTGTATTATCCGTTGGTTTATTTTTATTATTATTGTATTTTAATTAAAGAAATGTATAAAAGGGATTATGATTTTGATTTAAGCATTCTATTACATTTTCAAGTACTAAATACCGTATCTTACTTATTGAATAGAAATTATATTCTGTTTAAGTGGAGATAATATTGAAATGGTAATCATAAAATCCTTATTCTATTCTATTATATCATGAAGGTAAGATACCTGAAAGTTTCAATAATATCTCTCAATCTTTTTGGATGACATAATTATTCTTATTATCCAATAAAGTTTAAAGATGTCAGTTGTGCCTAAGAATAAAGACCTTTTAATCCAACCATATTGATTTTTTTCGCAGGATACGAACTTTCAAATTTTGGTTTTCATTATTCGAAGTAAACATTCAAATATATTAATTGTTTGTGTGCAGGTACTGGGCTGAAGGCACATGTGCCCAATATACACTGTTTTTAAACTACTAGATTGTTTACAACTAGAGTTCTGCCAATTATTTTATATTCATAATTTTCCATATATATATATAAAGATGTTTTCAGTTCATCTAATTGTGTGTATTTAGAAAAGTTATTTTGTTGTCGGCTTGAACAAAACCAAATACCAAAAAGTGAAAATTTTATCTCTGGACTATTTTACCGAGAAGATTACTGGTTTAAAATTTTTAATCTTCCTTTTTTTAATTCTTTCAGCTATACTGCAACGCCCTTCATGCCAAATTGGTAGAAATAGAGACAGAAGTGGAAGATGAATTTCTTCGTATTTACGAGATGGATCATGGATTAAAATGTATATTCATCATATTTTATTGAATATTGATATCTAAAGAATACAATTTTTGAAAATTGCTGACTGGAGTGTTTGTTTAAATTACACATTTTGATTAATTTCTGTCAAGTTGCAGTAAGTGCTGAGTGTAGGTCTGAAATCTCAATCCTCCAACAGCAACTCTTGGCTTCCAGGTGATGTGAATGAAAATTTCTTAAAACAAACAAATAACGCCTATTTTAATTTTTCCTAACATATGACAGCGAACTTCTGGATTGGTCTGACTGATGTCTTGGTGGAGGGACACTGGGTCTGGGAGACGTCACAAACAACCCCCGCCTACACGGACTGGTACCCAGGGGAACCGAATGATATGGGACACCGTGAAGACTGTGGTGGCATGTATTATTCTGGGCACTGGAATGATTTTCCTTGTAATACCACCCTTAGTTTCATATGTGAAAAAAAGTGAGTTTAATAATTTCAATATCTAAAACCCATATTAAAAAAATGATTCAATTTTATTACAGTTACCTTCAATAACGGTACTTACTTATATTTGACACCATTCAATTTCAGTTTGGACGAGATCGATGTCATTGGATGATTGCTAATTACAGTTGCCAATATTTGTTGGTTCAAATAAGGAATATACACAATCAAAACACATTAATATTACTAGTATTGTGTCATTCACTTTGCATGTACCGTAGGGCATTTTTAAACAACTATTATCTCGTTTAAAGTCTTATTTTCATAAGTTCTATGGTCGATACAATGACTGTTGTAGCAAATACAAGTTATCATTGAAAAAAGCTGATTGACGTTTTTCATACAAAGTGTTCGTCAATTATTTTATATCGAATCGGCGACGGATTTTTCCGTTATTTCCCGATCATGACAAGGATAACATGGCGGGTGTGACCGGTCGGCAGGGGATACTCACTCCTCCATAGCACCTGATCCCTCCTCTGATGTTTCGGAGGTCCGTTTTTGCTCTACTCCTATTTAGTACTGTTTTACGGACTTTGATATCGAATACTGTTCGGTATCTTCATATCCTTCATTGATATTACGTACTTTTTTTTTTTTTATTATGCATCTACATGTAACCACTGATTTAGGGGCAAACTTGCCGAAATAGTTTCGTATTTTATTATTATGAGCGGTTCATTTTTTTGAAGATTGCGAAGAATTGTGATGCATGATCAATACAAAAATCAAAATTACCTATATACGTTTAGCATTGACAATCACTTTTCTGTAGGTAACTAACCGATTCCAAACAAATCTATTCACTTTAGTATTAATCAGTTTAAAGAATAATTCCCATATACAGTGGACCCTCATTTACCCAGACACTTGGTTCCCAGTCATTTTGTCCGGATATGTGAAGCATCCGGATATCTGAATCACCAGTTTAACAAGACAAAATAACATTTAAAAATTTCGTTCCGATGAAAAATTGTTCGGATACTGAAGCATCCGGATATCTGGCGTCCGGATATCTGAGGGTTCACTGTATACGTATATGTATATAGTAATTCCTGGTCAGTATTTATACCACCCGACTTTTATTGTTTTTAAACAAAATTTGCATGTTTAAACGGCGTCACGATACTAGCATGAATACAAAACTTTATACATGTAATTATTTTTAATTGAAGAGTTCCAACTTCTACTTGGTTCTCTATAATCGAGATGAATCTCGATTGGACAGACGCATTTGTAGGTAACTCTAGCCTTATGTTCTTCACTTATGAAGGAAGAATAGATATTTGTTTTTGTGTGTGTTTAGATATCAATATTTGAAATAAAACTTAATACATGTGTAGCTAATAGGAACTATTGTTACTAATGTTCTATCTCTTTGTTGATTGGAATTTAAACATGGGAACTTTTCATCTAAAGCATGAATCCCCCTGAATGTCCTGGCTGGCAGTATAATGAAGGATATGGAGATAACGAACCGTACTCAACATCAGAGTCCATAACAAAATATAAATTAGGAGCAAAGCAAACACATACCTCCAAAACATCAGAGGTTGGATTAGGTGCCATGGAGGAGTGAGAACCCCCTGTCAACCGGTCACACCCGCCGTGTGTTCCTTGTCCTGACCAGGAAATAAAAGAAAAGTCAGCAATTCGGTGTATAATTAATGGACTAACAAATAGTATACATGTAAAACGTCAGCCAGCATTTGACTCGATGATAAATTGCATTTGCTGACGAGGTCTTTGAATCGACCATAGAACTTAAGAAATTATAACTTTAAACGAGGCTGATAGTATTCTTGTTTCATCAACTTGTTTGTCGATAATTAACCTTGTTTTAGCAATTGTTCATACTAAGAGCAGGCTCTTTCGTATCAAATCAACTGAGGTATATAAACACCGTATGCAGGCGATGAAGGTATATTGCTGCATAAGCAAGGGAAGTTGACGATAGAAAAGTTATATCATCACGTTTTTCATAGAGTGTGATTGTTGAAATACCATTTACGTTTTATTCAAGTGAAATACCATGTATCCAAATATGAAATTGATGTGTTAGACTCTGTGATATCTTTTATTTCAGGCTCACCAGGATATATCTTATCCACCTAGGAATGGGAATTAACATTAGTTGTTAATTGACAATACGTCGTTAATTGACACTATGTCGATATATCTAAATGTCTAGTTGAAGGCCACAGCAAGTGTTATCACGCATAAGAAATTATATTATAATAGACACACAAATGGAAGATGAATCTCTTCGTATATACTTAATGGATCATTGATATAAACTAGGTATAACCACATTACTCTGACAATTCTTAACGCTAAATTACAGTGTCTATTTGACATGTCCTAAAAATGCCTTAGGCAAGATTGTCAAATTTAACACAAAAATGTAGAAGGATCGGATTTACAAAATTCACTCTGGATCTGATCGGTGCTTATCATCAAGATCATCATTTATTTTAAAAATATATAAAGTATATAGACTATTAACATTGAGACATATGGAGAGAGGTTCATTCAAACCATACAAATTAGGAACATCCCCAACAAGACCATTTATTTTGCATCAATTAAAGGATTGATTGATTGATTATATACTGTTTAACGTCCCTCTCCAGAATATTTCACTGATATGGAGACATCACTATTGCCGGTGAAGGGCTGCAAATTTAGGCCTATGCTCGGCACTCAGGGCCATTGAGCAACGAGCTATCTTTATCGTGCCATACCTGCTGTGACACGGGGCCTCGGTTTATACGGTCTCATCCGAAGGACCGCCCCATTTAGTCGCCTTTTACGACAAGCAAGGGAGTATTGAGGACCTATTCTAATCCAGATCCCCATGGGGCCATCAATTAAAGGAAAGTATCACTTAAGTATTTCTAGTTCCCAAATTGTTTAAGAACTTGCCATTTAAACCTTTTTTGAGTGTATTGTAAAATTCGGAATGTGGTACTGTTTTGAAAAAAAATTGGTACTGAAGTTCGAACCTATACCACCACCTCCAAAACGAAATAGGATTTTCGAGTTTGGACGATGGACATTTCTTTTTTTTTTTTTTTTTGCTTTTCAGGATTATTTGGAGGTCTAAAAAAATTCTTACACCTAGCCCCCCCCCCCCCCCCAACTTTTAGTTTTCTTCCGACGCCAATGTGATGTGTCCAATGATTAGGAAAAAAGTTTGAATAGATTTATTTATCAGTTTCATCATTAATATGTTATGTTCGTAGAACGTCTATTAATCAGCCTATTGTTATACCATATTTTACACATTAATTATCGATTAATTTTTTCTGTTATTTCCCGATCATGACAAGGAACACAAGTCAAGTCCTGTAATACTTTATCCCATTTTTGATGTTTTATAGGTCCGTGTTTGCAACACTCCGAAATTTATATTGTTTTAAGGACATGTAAGCTTGAACTCTGTTATCTCCATATATTTCATACAAATCTCATGTGTAATTTTGTCCTTTAACCTCACGGGACTTAAGAATTCTTATCAGACAATATTTTTAGGACAATGGATAAGGCTACGAATTTGTATGCAATAATTGCCTGTAAGGTAGTTTTGCTTAATTTGTTTTAATTCACTCAATTAATCTGGATATAATGATTTCTCTCTATTAAATTAATCATATTAAAGCAATCAAATCAACCGTTTTAACAAAAACAAAACGATGTGGAGATGTATGTATATATAAAAAAGCTAAGGAACAATGATCGATATGTACATAAAACAAGTACATATATGTGAAGAAGGCGTTATACACGGACCCTGTAAGCCCAGCTGCCGCACTCGGAGTTCCTCGGATGACTCGTACCTCGCACATAACCTCGGACGTCAACGGTGAGTTACCATCTTGCTGATTCAGTCATGTGATCTTATTTGAATATCTATCAAATGTCATACATTTGAAATCGGCGTTATTTTGTGGCACACTCAACATTTTTTTCTTGCTTTCAAAGCCTACTTACATAAGTTTGTGATCAAAACCTGTTTACGATAAATAATTCCACTAATTAGGAAACATTTTCAAAGAACGTTATGCAGAGCGAAATATGAAATGAGTGATAAGGCAGTTTCCGGCAGAGAAATGTAAGGATCTGATGCGTATTCCTCCACTAATCACATCCGAGGTTTGAATGGAGCGTAGCGGAGTCAGCCGAGGATTGCCGATTGCAGCTGCCGAGGATGACTAAGTATCGGTGTTGCCTGGATCCGCTGTGAGACCTACGTATAATAAAAATGATATGTCGGGAAGATATCTTTCAGTTACTTACCGGGCCTAATAGAGAACAATGAATTAACTAATGCCGCCTTTAAATGGGTTTTTAATTGTCAAGATCTAGTAAATGAAAAGTACAAATAAATTTCTAAAATTGAGTAACACATTTTTTTTTTCTATTGATCCCTTCCAAATATAGCTTGGTAAAATAAGATGTATCGGGATTTAATTTTAAGGTAAACTCAATGAAAAAACATATGTATCTCAAACTGCCATTTTTAATTTAAGAAGATGGCGGTTTTATCAATTTCTGACGAAGGAGATGTATTAGTATACCTAAGTCCCTCAGTAAACGTTTTTTTATTTATCTTATTGACCTCTTTTTTTAAATAATGTTAACATGACATAAGTAGCGAAGTAACTTTGATTTTAAATTGCACGCCATGTTTCATTTTCTACAAAGACCTTAAGGTCAAAATCTAGTAAATGACTTTAGGCTAACATTTTGGTGAAAGATCAACTGTGGCGTCATTTAAGCATTGAATTCATATTTTTGGCTGTCTTCGGTCCTATAACACACCTGGCCGTGCCGACAAATTGAATACCGCGCGTTAGCGCGGTATGATAAATTTGTCGGCACGGCCAGGTGTGTTATAGGACCGAAGACAGCCAAAAAATATGAATTCAATGCTTATATTTACATTCTCTAATTTTCCTTCTTCATAATTGCTTATTTTGTTAACATTTAATGTGAATTTAGCGCCCTTCAAAACTATCATGGTTAATAGATGTAAGAGCCGTTTGTGACGTCAGATGACGTTAAGTGACGTTGCAAAGTTAATTTACGCAAACAAACAATGCGATTAAAAAAATGACAAATTAATGTTTAACGCACATTACGTTAATTTCTAAGTTAATTTTTCAGGGTTTAGTTTTTCATTAAATTGAAATAAAACATTTTACATTTTGGTGTTTCTAAAGTCTTGAAATTGCATATAGTTCCCACTGTATATTCTAACGCGCGGTGACAAGGTTTCGCGTGTGTTATAGAAATTTGAACGTCGTGGATTTCTAATAGATTTGATAAGGAAAATTACACTGAATGTAAATATAATATATTGAATGTATATAATATATATATAATATAATGAATTTCAATTTCCGTATTCCTGTACTTTACAGCTCATAAAGTAATTTCTGTAACGTTAATTATTTTGTTGGAGTTCAATTTGAAATCATGTGAGAGTTTATCCAGATACCTAGTTTCAATTTAATTTAATTTTTAAAAGACGAGGTGAACACCTTAAGAATTATCTTTTTGAGAGACTGTAGGCAATCTGGATACGCTTCTTTAGTCTATTTGACAAAAAACTCCAATACCCGTATTAATGACTTGTTTTAGTAGTTCACATTGAAAGTGACAGTTTAAAACGAAACATGTCGTCTGGTTTACCGTACGATTATGATTTGGAAACCTCATTTGAAAACGCTAAGTTAAAAAGCGTCATTAAAAGAAGTTCCTTCTCATTTAACATATGTGTATAAATTTTTCATTTGAAATTCTATTTATAGTATACGTGTTAGTGACTAACGCTCAGCCCCATCAATGCCCATATGGCTGGAAACAACGAGAGACATCGTGCTACGCCTTTTTTACAGAATTACAACTTAGCTGGACAGAAGCAATGGTAAGGTTTTATCTAAGGTAGATTCAAATTCGGAATTTAATTGCGTGAAATTTGTCAGATTAAGTGGTTTTGGGGAACTAGAAAATCTATTAGGAATTCTACAAGTAAACGTTAAGACAAATAATCATGATTGTTAGAAATACTGGTGTGTTGTATTATCCGTTGTTTATTTTTTATTTTATGTAAAGATATATAATATATATTTCTATTATAAAAGGGATTATGATTTTGATTTAAGCATTCTATTACATTTTCAACTACTAAATACCGTATTTTATTTATTGAATAGAAATTATATTCTGTTAAAGTGGAGATGATATCGAAATGGTAATCATAAAATTCTTATTATATTCTATTATATCATTAAGATAAGATACATGTAAGATTGAATAATACCTCTCAATCTTGTGTTAGGATGATATATTCTTATTATCCAATTAAGTTTAAAGATGTCAGTTGTGCCTCAGAATTAGAACCTTTTAATCCAAGCATATTGATTTTTTTCGCAGAATACGAACTTTCAAATTTTGGTTTTCAGTATTCGAAGTAAACATTCAAATATGTTAATTGTTTGTGTTTAAGTATGGGACTGAAAGCACATGTGCCCAGTATACACTGTTTTTAAACTATGATTTTTTACAACTAGAGCTCTGCCAATTAGTATTACCGGTAGCCTATATTCATAATTTTCCATAAATACAAAGCTGTTTTCAGTTCATTTAATTTTCTGTTTTTAGGAGAGGTATTTTGAACAAAATCAAATACCAAAAGTGAAAATTTTGTCTCTGGACTATTTTACCGAGAAGATTACTGGTTTAAATTTTATGTTCCTTCCTATCTTGATTCTTTCAGCTATACTGCAACGCACTTCATGCCAAATTGGTAGAAATAGAGACGGAAGTGGAAAATGAATTTCTTCGTGATCATGGATTAAAAAGTATATTCATTTCATCATATTTGATTGAATATTGATATCTAAAGAATACAATGTTTGAAATTAAATGCTTACTGTAGTAATAATTCCTTTCGCGAAAAATTAATTTGAAAACGTCTGTATCAACAACTGCACCGCCATGTTGATTATGAATGTAAATGAAGCCATGGTAGAACGAATTTTTTCCGGAATGCATTATATACCTTTCGATTTTCAAAAACAAATTAGACCGCTAAAACGTTGTATGTGACTTAGTAAGATCATTTGATCAAATTAAAGAAAAACCTTATAAAACTTAAATGCAAATGAAAAAATATCTATTGAGTTTAGAATAAATTCCGGGGAAAATTTGCCCCGTCGTTCCCGCTTTACAATTAGTGAAGGTCCAAGCTAGAAAAAATTAAGGTCAATTTCGGAATTGATTTCAGAATATCTCGAGAAGTATAAGGAATTACGGAATGAACTTTGGTAGTAATGAAGATTGTTTATATTTGAATATATATAGGAATGGATAAAAAGTAAAATTGTAAAGCATTTGATTTAAAAGAATTTTAATAGCAAAAGAAGGTACCCTTTGAAAAGAGCTCCATACGTTTATTTTCTTTTCAATACCTCAATTTTTTTAAGCGATCTAAAGGCCTGTGCATTAAACAAAAAAATAACGCATATGTTCAATTTTTTTCCAGCAAACTTCTGGATTGGTTTGACTGATGCCTTGGTGGAGGGACACTGGGTCTGGGAGACGTCACAAACAACCCCCGCCTACACGCACTGGTACCCAGGAGAACCGAATGATGTGTTTAACCATGAAGACTGTGGTGGCATGTATTATTCTGGGCTCTGGAATGATTTTCCTTGTAATACAACTCATAGTTTCATATGTGAAAAAGAGTGAGTTTTATAATCTCGATATCTAAAAAATCAATTTGATCACATCTACTAGTACTTTCAATTAAATGAGTGAAAAATATATGTACTTACTTATATTCGACACTGTTCCATTTCAGCTTGGACGAGATTAATGTCATTGGATGATTGCTAGTCACGATGGCCAATATTTGTCGGTTGAAATAAAGAATATAGAAATATAACGCACATAAATATTTTTGCCTCATTCACAGTGTATATACTGTCAGAAACATATTAAAACAACTATTATCAATGCAAGTTTATGTTTTATATTTTCCCGTTAGTTTCCCATCACGACAAGAAGTACACGCTGAATGTGACCGGTGGGCAGGGGATGTTCACTTCTCCATGGCACCTGGTCCTACCTCTGATGCTTTAGACGACCGTTTTGCTCTGCTCTTTATAAATATTATTATACATGGAAATATTCGCCTCTGTTTTATCTTCGTCCCTTTCGCCCTGACCTCGATTGGGCGAAATTAAAAAGGGGCGAATTCAAAGAATACAGTATAATTTCTTAAAGAAAACTGTGACTAGGCATATTTAAAACGGAGCAAAATTGTTTGCAAGTATGAAAGGGCGAAAATAAAGCGAGGCGAAAATAACCCTGTATACAGTATTTAAATGAACATTTGAGCTCAAATGTTGTTTGTTATCTCAATGCATTTTTGTTTGGTCTTGTTCAAAATTATTTTGCTTAAAAAATTCTGAATGTGCTGTACACAAAAGTACCCCGAAGTTGATAATCAAAAGATGACCGGTTTTCACATTGACAATATCTATGAAGTTTTTTGAGATCATGTTGTCACATTTTGTTTTATTCCTATGGGTTATAATTGTGCTACATATCAAAAGTTCTATGTTTGCATTTATTCACAGCAGAATTTATTCAAACACTTTTATAAAAGATCTTGCTGTGAATATTAAATTAACACGTAAAAAAAAAAACTTCTGATCTGTATTCTGTTTTAGTCCTACTTGATGTTCCTCAAAGGAAAATACCACTGTTCTATACATTAGTTCTTCTTTGTTTTTGTTTGTTTTTACCAGTCCGTCGGATGGGACTTTAAATGGTGCCCCGTGTCAAGGATAACAACCCCCTTGGCACGCAAAAGATCGTTTCTCTGGAGTTCGATAAAGAGTAGGCTCATTGGGGGCCGCCAGAGAAACCAAAAGCTTTCAAAAACCGGTTAATACTTGCCCGCCAAAATATGGCTGAAATATTGCCGACTTGGCGTTAAACAATATAAAATCAATCAATCAATCTTTGTTTTTGTTTTTAAACTAAACATATTAAATGGTAACTGGGCAACAAACATTGTGATGAATGTTACGAATTCACATCTCAAATAGCCAAGTATCAATATACCATTGTAACCTATCAAACCTGTAACCAAATAATGTTCTGTATTATAGAAATGTTCAGGTAAGGCCACGTCTATAACTGGAGATAAATGTATAGGATTACCTTCACTAACAGGAATTTTACTCTTATCTTACAAATGGATATATTAATTGCAACATTCTTAACAACAATTGCCAGTAAGATTCATAATCACTATTATACTTAAACATTCTCTAATATATTTAAATAAATATATTTTTAACAATTTACATCAATTTCTTATGTTTTATTTTGATGCTGTAATTTTTCATTGCTTCTTTTTGTTATTGCTTCTTTTTATTATCTTTTTTCGTGGTTTCTTTCTTTTAGTTAAAATATATAATTTATCGTACAATTTTTCAAGTATCATATAGCGTCAGCGCCCAACCTAGCCAGTGTCCATTTGGATGGAAACAGCGTGGTTTATCGTGTTATGCTTTCTTCGTCGATGTCCCAGACGGATGGACTGAAGCAATGGTTCGTTCTTTTAATCATAACCAGGCACGTAGCAGCAGGGGGGGGGGGAGGGGGCTGTCCCCCCACTTTTTTTCAACATTACTTCTACTATTGAAAATGTTCATTGAAGCACAGGTTGTCCCCATTTAGGCAATGTTTATTTTTATTTTGGTCGTAACTTTTCCAGGTGAGTAAAAAAGATTTTCTAGCTACCCCCCCCCCCACTTTTAAAAACGATGCTATGTGCCTGAATAACATGCACCACCCCAAATAAAGATATACAGATACCCTACAATCAAGCTTACCATCTCAAATTCACTCTATATCTTGTTTTATGAACGGATTTATTTTTTAAAATAACTTACAAGTACATTGTACACTTTATCAAATTCCAGCTTATATTTATATTTTTAACGTATTCAGTTTTTTGTTGGTAAAAGAATGAAAAGAAAACTTCATATTCTGGTCTAATGAAGAAAATATAGATGACAAATAGAATTCAATATCAAAATAGCAGTAGCGCAAACACGGACCGGATCTCTAAAACATCAGAGGTGGGATCCGATGCCATGGAGTGGAGGAGTGAGCATCCCCTGCCGACCGGTCACATCTGCCGTGGGCTCCTTGTCATGATATGGAAATAACAAAAAATCCGTCGTCAACTCAGTGTATAAATAATGGACTAACAATTAGTATGAAAAACCTAAGTCAGCATTGGATTCAATGCTAAATTGTATTTGCTGACAAGGTCATTGTATTGACCAAAGAACTTACGAAATGATGATTTTAAACGAGACTGTCGATATTCTTGTTTCATCAAGATGTTTTTCAATAATTTTCCTCGTTTTAAAAATTGTTCAACGAAGAGTATGCTCTTGCGTATCGAATCATTTTAAAATAATAAACGGGGGATACCCTCACCCACTCTATCACCACATTCTCACTCAGCTTTCTCTGGCCTTTGCCAAACATCTTCTTCCCCTTTCGCTGCTACATTCCTCGTTGTGGTCGTCATTCATTAGCTAACGCCCATTTCTTCCTACAATTTGTTCAGGTCTATTTCTTGCAATTGATAAATTATGTATTTTTCCACAGTTATACTGCAATGCACTTCAGGCCAAGCTTGTGGAAATAGAGACGGAAGTCGAAGATGAATTTCTTCGTATTTACTTAATGGACCATGGATACAAGGGTAAGATAGAAAAAAAAAAATCATTAATATGTAAATTAGAAATATTTTGATATTGACGTTTAATTAAGTAAATAAAATTATCAAAGTTTGCAAAATATTTAAAATTTGTTATATTTGGTGATGAATAACCTATTTACACTGAAAAAGGTTAGATATACTTGTAGTTGCATCGCAGAAAATCTTTCAAAATAATTGTTAAATACAGCAACCATTTTTGTGTGATCATCTTATTATGTTTATTGTACACATGTAACACAATATATACCATTAGTTTTCTGCTTCTTGGATCTGAGTTGTGTTCACTTTATTAAAACTTTATTAAAAATTTTATTTTGACAACTGTACTTTAGGTCAGTTTTGGATTGGTCTGACTGATGCTTTAGTGGAGGGACACTGGGTCTGGGAGAGCACCCAGACAAGCCCAGATTATACTGGCTGGGGGCCGGGGGAACCCAATAATGGGGGTCACCATGAAGACTGTGCCCATATGTATGACGCTATTTCTTTCCACTGGAACGATGTGCCATGTGACCGGAAGTACAACTTTATTTGCGAAAAGGAGTAAGTATATAAAATACTGGCGAAGTACTTTTGCAATTAATGAAAGAATTTTTTTTAGATTACAATTACATGTAGTTTGTTTTGACTTAAGTGCTTGAAAAGATATAAGAAACACACATCGCAGTAAAAATTAATTTTATTCTTTTTCTAATTTCAGACTTGATGATAATGGAGGTATCATTGGATAGAATCCGACTCTAAAGTTTAAAAATATTAGGAAAAAAAATTAAAATATCATTTTTGACATATTGTTATTGACAAATAAGTTTATGAAAATGATAGCAATAGTCTCGTTCTCTTTACAATCTTCATTTTCGAAGTTCTTTGGTTGAGACAATGACCTTGACAGCAAACATAACCTGTTATAAAGCTGAATGCTCACTAAAGTTTTTCATACTAATTGTTAAGTCATTATTTTCTCACTTAAGTTTGATGTAAATTGAGAAATCTTAATTAGAAAAAAAAATTATTTATTTTGATCTTAAGGATATCCGATCCTCAGCTAGGAAGGATAACTCCAAAAATTAATATTTAATTTGAAATGCATCAAAATGAAGCTTGAAATTGATTTTTTTCATGCAACAATTTTCATTTTATTCACCTTTAGAAGATTCAGGGTTTTTGGAAGTCTTAGAAAAGGTCTTATAAAAGTTGACATTTGTACCCCATAAAAGGGAAAAAAATAATATAGTTTTGGAGAAATAAGATTTTCTTGAATCCAGCCTTAGATACCAATCCTTATTAGCATGATATGAAATTAAAACTGATTTGTGATGTCTTGCAATGATAGCAAAAGCCTATTATACTATGTATTATAGAGAAAATGACGGAAATCGAAGACAAAAATACCGAATAAGTATAAAAATCATGACAGTTTCTTTGAATGCCTGGATATGTATCGTTTTTTAACCTAAAATATATTTGATGATCGGTTTGCAATTAGAAAACGCATTGCTGATATTCCAATTCCCTTTTTCTGCAAAAAAAATTGGAAATTTGACAATGTTCCCTATATAATATAATTAACTTTAATCTGAAACTTTACAGAAATACTGTGGATAAATTTACACAACTTTGTGGATTCAGACATACTTTTATAAGTATTTTTGATTACTTAATTGCTAATTTTATAAACCTGAGGATCGGACTACCTTAACTTGGAAAAATGTAGTTAAACTACTTAAACTATATAATTTATACAAGTGGCTACGCAAGTGGAAAAATGCTAAATACTGACACATTGTAAGTTTTCCTTGACAATATTACAACTTTTAAATAATAACATCCCTATAAAAATTGTTTCGTTGTTTGATTGCTTAACATCTTTTACCAGAATTGTAAAAAAAAAACATATCAAGATGCAACCACTTGCCGATGGTAGGCTGCAAAATTTCCCTTAGCTAGGCACTTTGGGCTTTTTGTGTCAGCATCTACTGTGACATTTGACCTGGATTTATACGAAAGACCGGTCTACGTATCGCCCAGTGGGATCTGAAACCATGATGAAGGGATCAACTCCCTAGTGTGGACTCTATAGAACAAAACGTCACATGCAAAACGACCAATATCCAAAATACCCTTTTGAAACTAACCTGAGGGAGTCGAGAGTCACAATCTACATGACTGAGACGCATGTTCAGCAGTACATATTTTATGTTGTGGAGAAGTGTACCAAAATTATCAGTACTAATTTATCTCTGTTACACCATCTAATGATGATAAAGTTAAAATTTTAACTTGTCAATAGAATAAATGCGAAAACTCATATCACTTTCTTGCTGGTGTGAGAAAAACTAGCAATATGATATTTGGATTTCTTTATTTTAAGACAGATCAACAAAAAAAGAGGTTAAATAAAAGATATGGTTTAAAGTCAGACAAAGTGAGACAGATACCAAAATATCACCGACACATCATACCTTTCAAAATATAAATGAAAAATGCTTAAGTATAAATAAAAAGATCTCAAATGAATAGTGATTATTAATGATGAAAAGAGCATAAAGTAAACACACAGTATTCAGCAAATGTTCGTCAATGATTCAAAACACAGTGGAAACAAATGTATCCGCTTATTATCCGTTCCAGCGTATATTATTGAAAAAATTTTGATTAAATTGATTGCCTGTGTTAAATCCTGGGAACAGTCTATTTCTATCTATTCGTTGCCGTGGATTTTGAGTTGTCCTCACAGCTCTAGGTGCTGCTGTAGGTCGTTGTAGGTTTCTTCTGCCATTACCATCCACACCAAGACCTCGTCCCACTAAGGTATTTGCAGTATTACTTCCCGAAATTTGACGTCTTAGTGGAAAATCATTCATAATTCCAGACTGCCTACGAGCAAGCAAATTTTGTCTCCTTCGGAAATTCCGCATTCTAGCAGCTCTCATACGGGCTAGATTTTTTCGAAGATCTGCGACTTGTGATGCTGACAATTTCGGTCTAGCTGAAGTGTTATCCACATTAATAGGACTTCCCGTTGTAGTTTCTCCAGGGTTGTTGGAAACACTTTTTATTCTCAATATACCTCTTTTACCTTGATGAGGAAGATCCTCTAGCTTTTTACGATCCCGGAAGAAAGTTGCTTGGAAAGATACCCTGGGTGTCGGCTGTATGGATAAAGATGATTCCATCAGTGGCCTTGTATCAATGGTAAGATAGACGATAGGCTCGTGGGTTACGGTGTACACAGATATCGAATGAGTATTATGATAAGTTTTGGTATTGATTTCTGTGTAAAATTCCAGAAACGAAGAACTTGGATAGAGAACACTTGATTCTTTCTCATGTTTTCTTACAAATAATTTATCGGGACTAGTTCCTCCTTCATTATTTTCCATTTCATGATGCGATGAAACACTGTATAAATAGGTTGATTTGGTTGGTTTTATATCAAGAGCATCCCAAGGAATATTTGTTGCAAATACCCCAACGTCTCCGCTACGAAATGGTTTTATACTTGAGGAGCCTAATGCTAATATTGAGAAGGATGAAGATATGTGTGACAATGAGAAACGAGATGAATAATCAGCGGAGCTTTCCTGCAAGAAAGATGATAAAATTGGAACTCTGTCATTTTTTGTTGAAGTGTATAGGTGCTTGTCATGTTGATTGGAATACAGGCCCTGGTCTCTATTCCAATTCTGATCTGGAAATGTCAAAGTTGCCATATCCACCGGAAATGATATGGTATTAAGAGATAATGACTTGTGCGTTTCATGACTTGTTAAGCCAGAAGTCTTAGTTGGATGTATCAATATCTTTGAGGAGAAACTATGTTTTGTATTATATTTCTCTTGGAATGCTGACATTTTTGGTATCGATATTCTTCTATGCATTGTGAATGAGGGTAGTTTGGGTGATGCTAGTGGTAAAGATGTTGAAGAATCTTGTATTGAGAACTTTGTTATGCTTGGAAGAATGGAAAACTGAATGTTGGAAGGGCTGTTTTCAAGAAAAAAGTTTTGGTCTATCTCTGGTGATGGAACACTATGAGAAATCAAAGCAGTATCCTTAATGATGTCGTGATATACAGGAAAATAAAAACTTTTGTTTGGAAAGTCATCATTTTGACTTTCTTCAGGGGAAGCAGATGGTTTATTAGGTGGTAATGTAGTGAGAGTTGAACTAATTGATGATTTGTCAAGCTGAAGAGATGTCTTTGAGAATGAATCCAATTTTTCTGAGATGAATGTATTTTCCGTTTTATTGTATAAAGAATGCCAATCTAAAGGTTCATTTGATGACTTCGTCAAAGGGGTTACTACTTCAAATCCATTAGCCTGAAGGGATCTGTAATGGTTCGCCGATAATGAGCTGTCGAGGGCAAGTTGGACTGACATAACAGGTAACTTCAGCAAAGTGTGGTCGATAAGTCTTTGCTCTGGAAATGATAAATGTTGTTGGAATAAAGAGTCATCTAAAATAAAATCCTTGTTTGAACTATGTAAACTGACTGACGAATCTTCCCCAACGAATTTAGAAGATTGTATTATAGACGACTGTATTGTGGACAGGTTATTTGGTGAGTGAGGTGGCAGTTCTAATCCAGATACTGAAGTTATTACATCAAGTGACGAGTTGTTTTCTGTCTTTAAAGAGGATATTGTAATTTGTGAGCTTTGTGAATTTTTTTGATGAGGATGAAAACTAAACGTTTGTTCGTAATCCGTCGAATACGATGGAGAAGGAAATGATGTAATCAATCCTCTGGTTGTCGAGTATATATTTATAGTTGCTTCCAAGATAGTGTTTGAAGAGCTTTTTGTCCCTATAAGGCTCTTGAACAGACTTTCTGAAGAACCTTCTAGAAGTTCCTGAGAACTTATCCATGAAACAGTGGAAGAAAATTTTGAATTTTCATAGATCTTTGAAAAGCTTGCAGTAGGTTTAATCAAAGAAAAGGGTTTGGTTTTGTCAGAGTGTTCAAAAACCTTATCTGTTTTTATTTGACTAACTTGCTTTTGTTCTATATTGTTTATCATAGTAGGAGTACCATCAGAATTGCTCAAAGTCCAGTTATTTTCTGGAGATTTGTAATCATCATACGATAATCCTTCAAAGTTAAGTTTTTCAAACCCTTGAAACAATTCATTTGCTGACACCGCAGAAGCAGGCAAAGAGTTTGGAAAGTTGGAATTATTATGGGGATCGTATTCATCATGCATGTGTAAATTCGTAATATTATTCTCCTTGCTTGTCTTATTAAGCACTTGTTTCGCAGTTTCATTTTCTGTGGGTAAATCTAAAGACATGCCATCAAAATTAAAAGTTGATTTTTCAGTTAATGTCAATTCTGGTCCAATTGTTTGCTTTGTGAAATGCATAGGGGCACGACTTCGACCATACATTCCATAATGGTGTTTGTCAGCATGTGGAGAGCTGTGAGCTGTGTGATCATGAGTAGTTGTGTCAGGCTTCGAGGTTGTTGATAATCTTGATCCAAAATTCCACAGAAAGTCCTGATAAAGATCTTGCAGTGAAGTCGTCGTTTTAGTGGCTGCCACTGAAGTAGAGTCAACAATGGTTGTTGCTTTCGGAGTTGACTCCGTTGATCCAGGACTACTCATTACAGGTACTGTTGTTACCACTGCTCCACTTTGATCATTATCTTTTTTTCCTAGTTTTGAATTTGCATCCAGATTCAAATCATGCAGTGAAGATTTAGTTGAAGTTGCTACTGCTGATGAAAGGAGTTCTGCGTGTAAATCTGTCATTGTAAATAGCTGAGTGACTTTGCTTGGATCAATGCTAGCTGTTGTCGTTGAAATAAAGCTTGAAACTGTCGCGGTATACTGTTTCGTGACATTGAGTGTTTCCAATTCTTTGCTGTTAGATCTTGTTTTTGTCAATTCTGATCCATCAGTAAAATTGATATCATAATAGGAGTCATCAAGTGGATCACTAGACATAGGATTTTGATAATCCACTGACTTTGTTGCATTGGTGATGTCTGTAACATTAATTCTTGCTTCATGTTTAAAAGTATTTGAGCTGCTTCCGTTTGTTTCATCATTGTCCAGTGACATATTTTTAATTATAGTGTCTCCTTCTGCTTTCGAAGTTGCTTTAAGAAACTGCAACCCATTGAAATTAAATGTATCATTTTTATCCAGTGTCAAATTAAACCTATCATGGTTAATATGTCCTTTCGCAGAAATATTTTTGCTATCTACAACTGATTTTTCCGTGGAAGTTACATGGTCTGACTTACGAAGAGCGATTTCATTTAGGTGATGCTTAAGGTGTTCGAAGTCATTTACTAGATGATTTTGATTTTCAATGGGGTCTTTTGTCACTCCAAGTTCTAAATCAAAGTTTTGAATCAAATCTTTAACAGTCTTATTTAGATGAGATAAAAATGCTACGTCATCAATACTTGTGTGATCGGGGATTTGAGTTTCTGTTGTTGTTATCAATTCAGCAAAAGAATATGTCGTTGTTTTATCTTTAGATTCTACACGCTCCTGAGTCTCGATTGCTGCCCTATGTTCCTCCGTTGTTGATTTTGGACCAGCAGTAGTTACTGTATCTATATGGGATTTAGATTTAGTAACGGTATCACGTGACGTTGTCGAGGCGGTAACACCAGAAAGAGGCTTCGTTGTCGTCAATATTATTTCCACTGTGGTTGACATTTTGTCGTCCTTCTTGTAGATACTGACGTCATCGGTGTTGGACACAACACCGAGACCGATATCTATATCCTTGATATTTTTAAGAACATTTTGCTTGATTTTTTCGATTTCCTCTTGCATGAGCTGTTCTGTCGCTGGGACTTTAAAATTGACTTTCATGTGACCATCTCTGTAAAAAAAAAGTTCCAAATTTATAAGCAATAAAAATTCGTTCCAAAAAGACATATACATTTAATAAAATGTTTTTAAGTCTTTATTTTACATATTTACAGACAATTTATATAACGTAGTGATGTCTTTTCTGAGAACAAATAAAAGGAAATACTAACTGAATGGAAAGGGACACGGAACAGTCTTGCACTGGACGATTCTCATTTGCATCTAATTTGAATAAATTTTTCATCTGTAAAAGCAAAATACTTAAGTAAAATTAGGGATCGAATCTACTTGTGATTATACAGTAGTTAATTAAGGTAATATGACACGATATTAAGTATTTTAACCTGAACAAATTGAAATTTGAAAGATATAATTGAATATTAAAACCAAACGCTGTTTGTCAGTCAAATGCTCTTTTTTAAATTTTTATTTATCTATTTATTTTTTTTCAAAAGTATCCTCTCTTTACTGCACACTAACTTTGGGATATTTATGTGTTATAAGACTGATACGCCATTTAATATGCGCGAATTATGTGATATAGGTGGTCACGTGACCCCCTCTGTGACGTTTTGTCACAATTTTCTGAGTTTTTTTTTTTAATTTCTTTCCATGTAACTAATTTTTATAAGAACAGTTCATTTTTTAGAAATGGTCAAACCTTGGCAAAGAATGAGTGGATAAGAATTTCCTTTTCAAAAATAAGCATGGCGACCATCAAAGCCCAAATCTTATCTCTTGGTAGAGACGTTTATTCAAGGTGGATAGAGAATGGGTGACTCTTATTTATCATATCTAATATGTATAAAATCTAAAGTAAACGATATTTTAGGCAATTGATAATTATATTCAACTATTTTTCAAATTGTAAATTGCAGGTCTTTGATAGCAAATTGATTAATTAAAAACACATCTCTTTTCAAACTTGCTTTCAGAGGGCAAGAAACAAGTATCATTTCTAATCATCCTTCCTTCACTAAAACTACCAATCTAATCATTGGTTGAATTTATAGGAAGCCATTTATCTTATTATCTTTCTTTTTAATCCAAGAAAAAGCACCCCGCCCCAACCACCCATCCCACCCCCACCCCCACCACAAAAAAATTAGGCTTACCAAGCCACACAGCTCGCGCGACAGAACCCCCTCCTTCCGGGATAGCATGTCCTTTGATAAATCGTCGTCTTCAACTACAAAAGATCGAGGAATATAATCGATTTATATTTTTCATATCTTTTAGATGTGTAAATTAATTTAAAATCTTTTGTCTACAATTTTCTACAAAAATCAGATGTTTGTAATTTTTTCGAACTCACATTTAGATGACATATGCGATGAACCATGTGGTTGGGATACTATAAAGAAAAAAATGCATATATCTTATAGCTGAAGACATATAATTAAAAAAAAAGATACTATAAATTATGAAAAGGTAAATAGCAATAAATGAGTAATATATATATATATATATTTTTTCTTTGAAATGCATTTACATTTTAACATAATGTGTATTCACACATAAGCACATACAGTATAGTTTTAGTTATTTTTTTTTCATTCCCAAGTACATTAAATAATAATTTTTGTGGATATTTTTAAATGTAAGGAATCCATGGATAATGCATTTTTTATAATAGAATATTTAGCGGATTTCTTTCCATTAGTCATATGTTTTTAATATAAAATATAAAGATGGTCTTTTTTTTAATGTGAATTTTTTCAACGATTTTTTTTTTATTTTGAAAAATAAAATATGGGCTTAAGTTACGAGAACACATCGAAACTCCTCATCTTGCCTTAAAGACAAATACAATTAAAATATTCTTCTAAGCAAGTATGAGCTAACCTGCACATATGTAGCATTTAATCTTATGGTTCTGGAATTACCTCTTACACGTGCTTCTTCTCCGACAGGTAAATTAATCTATCTTTATAGGTAAATTACACATCTTATATGCCACCTGTACGCAGGTGTGACTTTCATTTGGGAAGAAAACTGTATTATAGTATATATTTGCATCTCAAAAGAAATTCATTTTCGGTTAGAGTCTATCAGTTTAAAATGTTTGCAAAGAGTTTTAATACTTAATAAATGGTAAGGTTGTCAATATGGATTACTAATAAGCTAATTAATGATCTGCATGTCATGTGTATCTCGAGGGCTCAATAAATGACACGTGCCACAAAGCATTTTTTAATGTAAATAATTATTCTTCATACAAATAAGATAAGTGCTGCACTTAATGAATACATTTTTTTCCAGGATCTTTAATGTTATTTTACTTAAGGACAGATGACACAAACAAAAAACGGATGCCTGGATAGGTA
>NW_026927710.1:0-31916 GCF_032062105.1 Saccostrea cuccullata | reverse complement strand
ACATTTATTGTGAAAGGGGTCGTAACTCCTTGAGGGGTCAGAATTCATGTACGCAGGGTCAACTGCGAAAATCATTTACCAAGTACATTCTTATGGTCTATAAATCTTTTCGATAAATCTTGAAACTCAAAAACACGCGGCGGAAAAATAATAATAATAATAAACAGAACAATTTCAATAGGTCTTTCCAAGAAAGTTGGAAAGACCTAATAATAAACAGAAGAATTTCAATAGGTCTTTCCACAGAAAGGTGGAAAGACCTAATAATAATAAACAGAAGAATATCAATAGGTCTTTCCACAGAAAGGTGGAAAGACCTAATAATAAACCACACAACATATGGAATTGTGATGAAACTGGGAAACAGTTTCAGCACACATCTGTAAAAGGTGATCTAAGAAAAGGGTGCCAGAAATGTAGTAGGCCGTGTTTCTGAAAACAGAACTAACATCACTGTAATTGTCTATGTCAATGGTGCAGGAGGGAAAAGGCCCCCAATGGTCGTTGTGAAGGGCAAAACGTCCGCCACCCTACACACATGGTCTTCATGTTAACGAGGCCCCACCTGACACAGTATTTTCCTATCAAGAAAACGGGTGGATGACAGAGGAGCTCGGGGAAAGGTGGTTCCGTGACGTGTTTCTAAAAAACTGTGGACCCGAGTGGCCCCAACTCTTAATTCTAGATGGCCACTCGTCTCACGAGACACTTGGCTTTTAGAGTTGACCATGAAAGAAAACATTCATATTATCTGTTCGCCGACACATACAACTTATATACTGCAGCCAATATAACGCAGCATGTTCCGAGTGTCTGTCAGAGTCACCTTATATCACATGATAGTAAAAAAGAGCAGTTTCCTGAAGCTTTTCAATAAAGTCAGGAATCACTAAGGAAAATATTGTAAACGGATTTAAGGCTTGCGGGATTGTGTCTTTTAATCCAGGTGCCATTTCATCTGAGGCTTATCATCCCTCAGTTGCCACCGAAGTTCGTCCGCCCCACCAACATACTTCTCCAGATAATGTCACTTCTGTTGTGAGATCACCTCCAGGCTTCTCAGCGCACGTGTATTGTGACTCTGGCTACTCCTGACACTGCAGGTTTGGATCCGACTTCGCCGCCAATTTCTCCGTGTGCTCATACCGAGACTCAGTCAATATGTACTCCTATCTCCATTCCTGAAACACAAAGTCCCGAAACTACGCCCTCTTGTAGTGCCCTTTCTATTTTTAAGTCTTATAATAATACCGAGGGTTTGTCCGCATGGACACTCTTCTTGATTTCTGAATCTCAGACCCCTGAGGCTCCCACTCGATTCCTAAACCCCATTGTTCTGATCGAGCCTTAATTCTTCTGGAATCCGCATGTACCAACGACACATTTGTTGTTGATGACCCCGAAGCTTTGCTGTCTCTAATAACTTCTTGGCAATGCCAAATAGTCCCAGATGACAACGCCAACAATAGATCAGCTCATGAAGCCGAACTTCCACAAACAATTTCCACGGGTAATTGTTAAAGTCTGTTTGATGATCGGAATGTCTCGCTTAACGCGTCAAAATGTACCCCTGTTGACTCTGTTTGGAATAGTGTGGTTGAGAGTATATGTCTACTCCCAAGTCACCACAATACAGAGAAGGGCACTCTAAAGAAATTAAAGGCCAAAACGTCACATCGACTGTTAACAACAGAAGATGTCATTGTGGAGAAGAAAGAAAAAGAACTGCAGAAGATGTTAAAAGAAAAACTTAAAACAGAGAGAAAGCAAAAAAATTAAAATTAAAAAAACAATAGTTTTGTGCAATGTGTAAATTGACGTTTGAACATTGAAATATTGGAAAAGAGTTGTTTTAACAGTTTATTTTACGAAAGATATTGTTTATGGTGCATTAAGTTGATAGTAACATCCAAAAATCCCAATTTTGCAACATTAATATTTGAATTATCACAACTACTGCATAAATCAAACAGGCACTAAAATATCTCTTTAACAAAAAATAAGCAGTTATTTAGCCCTATTGATTAGGATAATAAGAATATTTTTGTATAATAGAAGAAAAAAATTGTGTCCAACTTTAAAATCGCGGTGTCCGACTTTCATTGTCTTTGTCCGACTTTACCTGTCTCTGCCTGGTTTTAGTTTATACCGAATATTAATCTTTAACCAAAAAAAAAAAACGATAGAAAGGAAGCAAATAGGTCATACTATGTAATGCATAAGTTCTATTTATATATTATGCAGTTTCTTATCTAAGCTAAATGTTCAAACGAGGGAATCCGGAAGAGTGTTCGACTTTTACTGTTTCTCCCACAGACATCGAAAAATATTTCGAGTGTGATTATGTTTTTTTTGGTCTTGTCCGTAAGAACTTTTTCTCGGCTTTGTTTTTCTAAATCTTGTTCCGTCAACATTGAAAATGTTTCTAGGTTTGTTCTGTATGTCTGAAGACAAAGAAAGATGATTTTGTTAGAATATTTAAAGTCAACAAGTTATAAAATTTAGAAGCAGATTCCAGAGAAACCTTCTAGATTGTGTTTATATAGGAACAGTTTTGAATACAATCGGGTTGGGAAATTTATTTTATAAGCAGATTCCAATGTAACTTTCCAGATTAAATTTATTTAGGAACAGTTTGAAATACAATCGGGTTGGAAATTTATGCAGAAGTTTTTGCAAGTGTATTCTGTTTCCTTCACCTCTAATTCTGCCAGCTTCTTGTTTCCCTTCTCAGTGGTATCAGCTGACACTTCTTTTGATGATTCTCGCTAACCTGCTCTTCTGGCGTCTTTTCCTCTATTTCTTCTTCCCGTGTCTTTGCTACTCTTCCTCCATCGATTCTCGTGCCTCCGGATCCCCTGCTATTTCTGATTTCCATTTCCTCTGCTTATATTATCCCAGACGTTGATGAGCTTCCCAGTATAAAAGGGGTCCTCTCTGGAGTGTCAGCCAGTCTAGGTACTTTCCTCTTCCATAAATTGGACTTCAACACCGCCTTAAAAATTGTTTCGTCTATCACTAGCTTTGATGTGATTGTTTGTATCTCTGAGTCAACTTCCACTATCCTCAAGTCATCTGGCCTGCACTGTTAAGGAAGGTCAATGGATCAGGAAGTACTGATACACGTGCTGTACATATGAACATCAATAATGTTGCCCTCCCATTTTGAGATGGGAGAGGGCTACAACTTCTTAGGATCTCCATAATGGTGTAACTGCGGGAGCGATTCACTCCCTCACGGATTTCGTCTCAAATTGTCAGTAAATGGCTATTTTATTAACATTTCTTACCTGGACTCCAAAAATGTAGTTATCCAAGAAATAAATCAATCCAGAAATATACAGAACGATCCATATATCGGTTATTTTTCGTGTAAGTCAACATCACAACTTGAATTTATCCGCCATGTTTACTGACCTTGATCGATTATATTTTGGGACAGCCAATGAGAATTTAGGTTCTATAGGAGCGAATCTTTTGAGAATTCCCTTATTTTAAGCATAAATATCGCTGTTTGCATAAAAAAAAAACACTTGAAATGGTTTTATTTATCGATGTTTTTGTGATACAATTTAGCACAATCATTTATAAACACCGACATTTGCCTTATTAAGTTGTTCTTAAAGTCACCGTGAACTGTCATGGCTTCTGAGTTGAGCGACTGATAAACACGCAGAGATATTTTACAAGTTTATCGCATTTAACAGGCTATGATGTTGACAGTGAATAAAAATTTTGTCTTATTAGAAGTAAGTTGAATGTAAAAACAATTTATTATACCTGCAGTCGCCCCTATTAAAAAATATTTGCATCAATACGGAGATGCTGCTGTGGAATTGTAGCCCTCTCCAAAAACATCATATGAAAAAAATCGGAGAGTGCTACATTATTGCAGCTATATACATGTATACACAGGTATGTTTTCAATCAACCATTCACCCCAAGTACACAGTATACAGCCCCCTATTAATACAAGATAAGTATAAGATTTGAAGTTAATGTTAATATTAAATATATATATGTGATATAGATAAGTTCCTCAGGGAGTAAGTCAATCAATGCGGTCTGGGGTATAATGTTTTTGACCCGTCCGTCAGTCAGTCATTCCGTCAGTCCTGTTTTTTTGTCAGCGCAACTTCTTATAAACCGCTGTAAAGAATTTAGTCAAACTTTGCTGATATTTAGAACACGATATGCATATTTTCAGGAAATTCCGATTCCTTTATTTCTTCTGGGAATTTCGGCACTTTTCAACTTAGATTTTTGGCCATACCTTGAATAAAGAGATGAACAGTTTGTCAGCGCAACTCCTCATAAACCGACGCACAGAATTTTATCAAACGTTGCAGATATTTAGGAGACACAATATGTAGATGTGCATAAGGAAATTCCGATTCCCTTATTGTTTTCTGGGATTTTCGGCACTTTGAGTTCTGGGGGAGCGTGGGGTGTGTGAGCTTGCTCACTTTTTCTTACATTCTATATTGTTTTTGTAGATTCCTCTCAGAATTTGGAAGTCACATTAATTAAAAACCACATTTACTTATTTCTTATAATAATTTATTTATAAGCTAATTTGATTCCAGTAGTTATTTTGAGCCAACAAAAAACGGTTCAGTCCGGCCCAGTCCTAAACAACCGTTTTTCACCATGCAGTCCAGCCAAAACATAGACACCTTTCTTCTACTATATATACAACCCTAGATAACTGGACTGGGTTGCTGATCAAAACATTGGTTAACGTTAACCGCCGATTAAATATCTTATCCAGCGGTTAACTTTTAACCATTGGTTAAATTTTGATGCTTAAATTCTAACCACTGATTTAAGAACGCTCGATCCTGATCTTTTGAGCGGATTTTGGTCCGGTGTTTATTAATAAAATTCTGCATCATTTTTAAGTTCTAACATTAAATCTGAATTTTACAATGCAAATTGAACAATATTCAATTAAAAAACCGCGAATAAATTCCATTCAAGCAGAATTAAGCTAGGAACTATATTTTGCGGCGAAAGGTTTTTTAGAAGAAAATGATCAGTTTTTTCTCTTTTGAACTATAACAGTACTGTTAACTTTAGATTCATATTTTTCTATGCTGATTGCACACAAAGCTGTTTTTTGCAGTGAAATGTGTTATGCTAGTTCTGAAATATCTATTTAATTATTTCTTATGAATTCTTTCAACGAAGTGTGACAAATAATAGTAAATATATTCTGAAAATCCGGGGAAAAGTTGATCCAATTTTAACGTAAAATTTACACTTGTTTAGTAATTTCTGAAAATTTACATCATATAACCCCATTTTTGATGTTCTTTTCTGAATATTTAAGATAACTTTGACCCATTTGCTTAAAGTCAGAAAAAGTTTAAGGCTTTAAAATAATTTTCTTGCTTATTAAATTTTCAATGCCAGAAAAATCACATTTTATTAGTGCAGAAAGGTCAAATAATTGATTATGCAGGGCAATTTGAAACTTTTTCTTAGACACAATTTTAAAATGTCTTTTTTCAAATAGACTTAGAGTTCATTTTGTTTCCTGCCTTAATTGGATAAAAAATATTGGAGGGAAAACGTCAAAGATGTAATTTTTGATCAAGTCACAAATTTCAGTGCAAAAAGGTCATATTCAATGAACTGTAGCGCCAAAAGAAGCATATTGACCCCCATTTTTTGATATGAATTTTAATTACGCTATGTATGTAGAAACTAAAAATATACTTGGCAAAAAAAGTTTAAGACTTTAAATATCAGGATCCAACGTCGTTAACTGGGGTGTGGACATTTTCATCCCAATTTTGAGAATTATCCAGATACAGATTTTCTAAAGAATCTGCTGAAGAAATCACAAACATGCTGGAGCAATATCTATGCCGTCCAGCTCTTCATTTTTGTGCAACGAGTGCACTGGCCAAGTATTAATGGCTCTAGGATACTATGCAACTGGAGACAAAATGAAAGAGAAAGTGAGCTAGCTCACATATCCCACGCTCCCCCAAAACTTGACGGTGAAACACATAATGAAAGGCACAGCTAGTGCACTTTAAATACATAGTATAGATCAAAAAAGGCAATAATTGCAAAAAAATCTTCACATCAAAATCTCTTGCATATGAGGACATTTAAATGTGGAATGAAGTTTCTAGATAAATAATGGAATCAAAATTTCTTGGCATTATATAAATCCAAACATTAATTTAAAGTGCTTGGGGGTGGGGTGTGAGAAATTTTCTTGAATAATAGGCAAAACTCTTTGGGATAAAATAATGGAATATGTCCTAAATATCTGCATAGGTTGACGAAACTATGTACAACAGTTTAAGAGGAGTAGTGCTGACAAACTGTTCATCTGTATATTCAAAATATGGCCAAAAAGTCTAAGTTGGAAAGTGTGGAAATTCCCGGAAAAATAAAGGAATCGGAATTTCCTGGTAATATGCACATCTACATATTGTGTCCTAAATATATGCAAAGTTTAACGAATTTCTGTGCAGTGGTTTATGAGGAGTTGCGCTGACAAACTGTTCATCTCTATATAAAAAGGTATGGCCAAAAGCCTAAGTTTTTAGTGCGGGAAGTCCCGGAAAAAATAAAGGAATCGGAATTTCCTGGTAATATGCATATCTGCATATTGTGTCCTAAATATCTGCAAAGTTTAACGAAATTCTGTGCAGCGGTTTATGAGGAGTTGCGCTGACAAACTTTTCATCTCTATGTAAAAGGTATGGCCAAATGCCTAAGTTAAAAAGTTTTTAGTGCAAAAAGTCCCAGAAAAAATAAAGGAATCGGAATTTCCTGGTAATATGCACATCTACATATTGTGTCCTAAATATCTGCAAAGTTTAATAAAATTCTGTGCAGCAGTTTATGAGGAGTTGCGCTGACAAACTGTTCATCTCTATATTCAAGGTATGGCCAAAAACCTAAGTATTTAGTGCGGAAAGTCCCGGAAAAAATAATGGAATCGGAATTTCCTGGGAATATGCACATCTACACATTGTGTCCTAAATATCTGCATAGGTTGACAAAATTCTGTGCAGCAGTTTATGAGGAGTTGCGCTGACAAACTGGTCATCTCTGTATTCAAGGTATGGGCAAATGCCTAAGTTAAAAAGTGCGGAATTTCCCGAAAAAAAATGAAGGAATCGGAATTTCCTGGTAATATGCACATCTACACATTGTGTCCTAAATACCTGCAAAGTTTGACGAAATTCTGTGCAGCGGTTTATGAGGAGTTGCGCTGACAAAAAAAGAGTACTGACTGACTGACTGACGGACGGGTCAAAAACATTATACCTCCCGCAACTAGTTGCGTGGGGTATAATAACGCCTTTGCGTTAGCAATCGTGCAAGATCGTGTAACTTGTAGAATCGTGAGCGTGAAGGATCGTTTGGCCACCTTTAAAAATTTGTTTGGTTACGTACCCATTTCCAACCGACTGACTAAATTGGCCTAACACAAAACTTGTTCTAAACTTCCAAGATCGATATTTTTTTTATTCCTCTTCTACAAATGTGTTGAAATTTCTGGAAAAAAAGATTTTCCCACTTACCTACCGACCCAGTTATTTTACCATGAGTTATGAAAGGGCAAGCAAACATTATTTGAAGATGGCATAGCTAAGTTAAGTGTAACAGGTTTAATCGCGCGGAATCGTTTGTATAACGTGATCATTCATGCAAGTTGTCAACAGTAACGTTGCAGGCAATGTAGCACCTACATGTATCTTATATCAGTCCTTGCTAAAACGTTATTTCTGAGATAGTATATGCTTTGTGTTTCGTTTATACTCATTGTTAACGAATATTGAATGAATGAAATAAGTGGAGATAACGAACAGTAGATAACCCCAGAACAATGAAATGCATATTTATCCAATTTTTGTAAATATGTGGCATAGCTACTTAACATCAATTCTATTGTTTCAGAATCTCGAAGTTGATGGTATTTATGCTTTTGGTACCATCAATACCCATAGTCTGGAACACTGGACTGTGAATTTATATCCTGTTTCAACTCAAAACGGTAAAAATAGTAACTAAACAGTTACAGTGTCGACATTTGTGCAGCAACATCTTAAATCCTTAGAATATTCTGATCTGCGTCAATTTTTACCTCGTTTCTGTAAAACAAAGTAAGGTATGCCCTTGCGCCGAAGCAATTTTGTTGATGTTTCTTATCAACTTGTGTGATGACATCATAATATGTACTGGCTATCGCATGTCATGGGTAACAAGAATGTATTAAATTACAAGTCTATATTTTTTCTGTGCGGTAGGTTACATAGTAATCATTGGTTTTAATGAGACTTTTGCATAAAAACCTCTATACGTAGCCTTAGGTCACATGCGGCTTACCAGGAGAACTACTTTGGGGTTTATCGTACCATGCAGTACCGTTCCAAATATCCCTTAGGGCGACTGTCAAGAATGTTCTTTGAGAACTTTATGAATTTTATCCTGGAAGTGGCCCTTGTCAATGTATTCCAATTTTTGAAGATGGCCCCTGGTGTGGTGAAACCAAGAAAACATTATTCTGTGTGACCTTTATGTTGATGATGCCATGAGTCTCATTGCAGATTATTCTATTAACAGGAAGCAGCCCAGATATTCAGGCGTACATTTGAATCTAGCTGCAGTTTCGAGTCCGCATCAAAGCATGAAGTTAGATCGGCCTCAGAGACTTTTTAATAGTGTGCGAAATGGAGAGCAGAGGAAAGATATTGGTTATGGAAGTGACAATCGCCCATTTTGCAAGTTATGCCATGTTTCCAACTATCGTTGATGTCCTAGCATACTCTACTAACTAGACAATGATTGCATAAACAACAGAAACCAAGGACGCCCAATGATCCCTTACTATGAACGACCATACATACTGAACCACTACTACAGTATTTCCGTCGTAGAAATGATACAACACCTTGAAATTCTTTTTTTAAGATATGGCTCAAGAGCTTAGTAAATAATTTAATACAAAACATGGAACCGGGCAAAAACACGAGCCAAAAGTGATCAATTTATCGTGTCGCAAGTGAATTGATATTGAAATTAAAATACTTGAAAAACTATTGATGAAAATTCAACCCTAAACAACGCTCAAAACACAAAGAGGACATTACAAATCATTTCGCTTTTTGAACACGAAGAATTTTGCAAGAAAAATACCATAAAAAATTATTATAACTTACACAAATTAGAATGGGATGCAATCAAAAAACTTACAAAATGATGAAAGCATTAATATTAAGGAAGGGAGTGCTGTGGTCATGATGGATCTTTAATATTACAAATCATTGTGTCTTTCTGTGCAAGTTAGAGGTAGAACTAAGTAGGCCTGAACTAGTTTACAAATTGTTTTATTTCTAAACACATTATACAATGTACATGTAAGTCATAAACTGTTTCACATGTTTATGAAAGATGGAAGTTTCAATTCCTTCAGGGATTCCCACGAAGGACAAAGAGCTAACATGAAATCCACAAAGAGACTCTGGGAGAAGAGGGGGGGTATATGATGAGCTGAGCCTTCTCCAGTACTTAGCGACTATTTGCGGTGTTAAGCAAACTTCTGCTGAGCGTCCCTACACACATTTCTTCATTTATCTTTTACCTGAGCCAGTCCTCTGAGCAGTACCTATAGCATTGACTTTTCGGTTTTGTTATCCACATGGCTTGTTTTCTTTCTGATGAATACGTATTACAGTGTTAACTTTCAAATTTAAGGTTTTTTTTTTCTTCATTTAAATGGTACTGTGACCGTGTCTTATATTGATGAAAACATAAGGGTTGGATTCTTTATTGCATGGATTCCGTTCCACATAATCAATAAATTGAAAATGGACCCTGTAAGAAATAAAATACAGTACGGAAACGTAAATGACATCAAACAATATATTCAGTTCAATGCAGTCCCCAAACATCGACACAGATTTTACTAAAAATAGATTTAACAGATTGTAAATGTTCCAAATTCATGAATGCGTAAAAAGGGAAACTCATACAAGTTACAACATTAACAAAATCGTGTTCAGATGGAAATTTCCGTAAGTTTGAATAATTTTATCAAGGTATATTAAAAATGTAAAAACAATAATAATTTCTATAGCGTACCAATTTATGGAATTAGGCTGACTGCTAACAAGATGCTGGTAAGTGGTTCAAATATTACATGTATACTGAACCTATATAAAACATTAATCACAGGTTCAGCCGTAATCTCAAGACAATATTATAGCTGATCATAAAAATTATAAAATTGTACAAAATTGCAACATCTATATCCCAGTGTTGCTTATAATCAATACGATTACTGATAATAATACTTTACAAGAGACAATGAACTTTTTTTCAAAACTTCACTCGTTCTCTCTTTCAATCAAAGAAATTATATTAATACGTGAAGACAGAAAAATAAAAGTAGAAAATTAGACAAGACTTTGGTCTGTATACTAATACTTGTAATCTTGTGGTAGTAAAAACCCAAATGATGTACATGTATATGTAATGGTCGAGACAGACTCGTCTCACAGCCGGCAACGTTGGCTGTCCGTGCGAGAAGGAAGTGCCCCCGCTCACCACATCGAACAATAGAAAACTTACCCTTGGCCAATAAAACTACGTACTTCGTAATGTAAATTGTCGACAAGTTCAGCCAGTCAGAATAGCGAATATCGGAACTCCAAAATTGTGGAACTCTTTTTTAAAGAAAGTCACGAAAATTACGCGTAACTTGGGCAACTTTTGTGAACAAATCGGTAGCTAATCTAATGGCAGAGATCGAATCATTTCTTGTGCAAAAATCTTTGCCCGATTTAAAGAAATTTTTGACAGATCGTGGTATAAGGGTATCGGGCTACAGAAAACATGAGTTATTAGACTTAGCTCGTGAAGCGTGTAAACAAAATTTGCAGCCAAAATGCGATTTAGAACAAGAATCTGCAGATCGACTTAAACGTAGGACTGTCCATGTCGTAACATATCCACATCCCAACTCTTATATGCATAATTCAAAAATACTGGACTTTAATTTATCGTGGGGAATGGTTGTGTATAAAGTTGAAAAGTCATACGTTTTTAAGCTATTGATTTTGGTAAAATCTTGTGAATTCAAATTGTCCACAAGTTCTTTAGAATTTTTAATTATCCATATCTGATTCACACCACTTCTTGAATATATTGTTGCACAGTACTCTTGAAGATTTTCCTTCACTACTGTCAATATCTTTGTGAGGAGTAACGAAAGAGACTTGGTTGAACATTTGCTGGAACCCGCAATGTATCTTTGTTTGTAATATAAGGATTTTTTTAAAGTTTCGAAATCCATATAGTATGTAGGGTAGTTCGAATTTATTTTAGCTCTGTGGAATATTAAAAATATTTTAAAACTGACGTATGATTTTGAAGAATTCTGAAGTATGAGTATAAATAGGATCACCACTTGTAGAATAAAATCCATGTTCTTCTAAAATACAATTTATATAATGAGCCTTACAATGTTGTTACATGTACCTGTTGTTGCACATATGGGTATAATCAATAGACTATTGATTATATAGTGAAAATACATGAATTCCTTGAAAATCTTCTTCTCTGCTCCAAAGTATTAAATAAACTAACTAAGTACATAGTTATGATGAACAAGAATGCCTCTACCAAAATTGTAAATTTTTATGGCCCCAGGGTCAGGGGTTCTGGTGTTAGGGAGGGGCTCTATTGATTATATAGTGAAAAAACATTAAATCTTTGAATATTTTCTTCTCTGCTCCTGGGTATTAAGCATATGAACTACCTATATAGTTATGAGCAAGGGTCCTTATCTTCCAGAATTGTGAATTTCAAGGCCCCAGGGTCAGTAGTACCATAGAGGGGGGGTCTGTACTGAAAAATAATGAATTGTTTGAAATCTGCTCCTTGGTATTAATCAAATACTTTTGAAATGCAAGGATGCCTTTTCAAAAATTGTGCAATGTGTGGATCTAGGCCTAAGAGTCAAGGGTTCATGTGTGGTAGCGGCACTACTGATTATTGCTGAATATTACTGATTTGTTGAAATGCATTTTTTGTTCCCCTACCCTGCCTATGGGTATTAAGTAACCAAACTAAGCAACTGCTAAGTGTATAGTTATAATGATCAAAATTGTAAATGCTATAGCATCTGGCTTAAAACATGGATCAAATTCAATCACTGGAAAGTTGTTGCATAATGCTCAGGTGACCTATAAGGCCCATGGGCCTCTTGTTTATCGCATAAAAATATTTTCAATATTGCAAAACAATTTATTGATAAGAGATTTTTACACTTCCTATGTGTCAATCTAAACGAAATACTATTAAATCGATGTACTTACTAATAATGCGTAGAGGTCTTTTTTCTTTATAATTGTAAGAATATGTATGGGTGGCAAGCACAGTTATGTCTCAATATATGATATATCTTAATATTGAAAACTTTTGTTTTTTATAACTGATTGTTTTTCATACCTTTTTTATCAATATATGATATATCTTAATATTGAAAGCTTTTGTTTTTTTTATCATACCTTTTTTATGTTATTATAGGTAGCAAAGTTGTCTAATAAGAAAACGTACACAATTTCCATTGAATTTTTATGGCTATAATGACAGATTAAGTTCTTTTTCCAAAAAATGTTAAATTAGTTAACTTTTTGTGTTACTTCAGCCCTGTTCCATGTTCCCTGATGATATATGGTTAATCTTTTGAGGGTTTTTCACAATGAATAGCCTTCTACAAGTAATAAATCTTCATAACCTTCTTAGACGCTTTTAGAGGGACCCTTTAGAAACCCCTTGGTCACGTGACTAGTATATGTTGGTTTTGCAAATAAATTATAAAATATGACAGAGGAAATATTACTGGACATCACTAAAGGAATTAATTTGAAATTCATCATGAGCCTTATGGAAACCCTACCTTTCAGTACATGTAGGTACATAGTCTATTTTTATAGAATTTTTGACACATGAGTCAATTTCAATTTTTAGAAATATTAAAAAAGATGTAAGTATGGTCTCTTGCTAGTGTATTCTTGGCTTGAAGAAAAAAAAAACATTAAAGTGATTGTATTGTGAATACTGTGGAACCATTTTAATTTGTTGGGTTCAATGTTCGTGGACAAGAAAAAATTTTCCTTATTCATGGCTATGTAATTTTGTGGATTCAGTGGCGGATCAAGAAATTTCGTAACGGGGCGCAGTAGAAGGCAGAACACTCTAAAAAGTACTGTAGTAACTTTCCCATCAGCGACCTCTCTGTGACTGAAGTTTTGCCTGTTTCTGTGCAAAATGCTGAATTTCAGATGTGACTAGCAGAATTATTGAGTTTTGTAAAGTAGAAAAGATTGCAGATGCGATTGAAATGTTGCGTTCAGAAAGAAATGGTCACCTTTCGAAGTGATTGATGAAATTCTTGCAAATAAGTTTTAAAAAAGCTAAAATAGTTTAAAATAGGATTAAAAAAAAAAATCATTTCTGGTATTATTAAGAATAACTTTTTTACGTCACAGTCAACATTTCCGGTATTAAGTAGGCCACTCCCCCTTTATGCAGCCTTAACTGTGCTTCGCAATGATGCCTGTAGGATACTTTTGCAAACCAGAGCATTAAAACCACGATAGAATTTCGAACTGATGACAATGAAAGCTTTATTATGACCAAACCAGAACAAAAAGACGTTTTCGCAGTCCAACATTCTGGGGGTCAGATTCAAATTATAATGTCTTTATCTTCGACTATGAACGAGTAATAGATCACAGTATTATATTACATGTATAAACGGTTTAGTTAAAGGGAAGCTTATGATATTGAATAGAGATAAATCATGAAATCTTATTGTAACCGTTCGTAGTAGTTCAGTCGGTAGACCGCTCGCTCCATGATCGGGAGGCCACGAGTTCGAATCTCGAGTCGAAAAAAAGGGTAGCAACTGTTCCTTCCTATCCGCTCGGCACTTTGAAGTGAGGGTTGCGGAAAGTTGTGTAAATCATCATACAATCAATCTTAAATCTAGCATACAAATCGAATCGTGAAGTTTAAACATAAATACTATGATTCAATATTTTATGAAATTGTCTCGCTTTTACGTTTGCTTCAAGTAAGAAGTAACCCTTTCGAAAGTGATGTTATTTTCCGCGCAAGCCACCTTCATTTTTTACCCCTGGATTTAAGATCCCAGGGGTATATTTTTTTGTCCTGTCTGTTTGCCTGTTGTCAACTTAAGCCTAGCCCCTAACTACTGCGCTGTCTAGGGTAAATGAAAACCACTTCACTATGTCCCACTCCAGAACTGTTTTACTATCGGGGGCATAGTGTTTTACAAACGAATTTTGTTTCAGGTAGTTCCAATAACACCTTGCTTAGATTAGAGATACATTGAAAAGTCCCCTCCTCATGTGTTATGTACTGTTATAAACGATTTGGATTTCATATTTAATTTATGCTATTGGCGGGGGGGGGGGGCAATAAATTTAGAACGAATGATGCCAAATATTTTAGAGTCAATGGGGTTTGGAACAAAAGAAGACAACGTGGGATATTTCAAATATATTTCCTTCGTACAC
The DNA here is from genome assembly GCF_032062105.1 of Saccostrea cuccullata. Lineage (NCBI taxonomy): Eukaryota > Metazoa > Mollusca > Bivalvia > Ostreida > Ostreidae > Saccostrea > Saccostrea cuccullata. The sequence continues at coordinate 17,337 of NW_026927710.1, read as the reverse complement.
ATATATTGCGTCTTCAGTCTATACAGATTTTGAGAACCTTAAGGCATTAATAATGCTAGAAAATTGTTTTTCTTTTCAATTACTAAAATTGAGTATTGAAATTATGAATTCATTAGAATCGTAATAAGAACTGCAACGCTTCCTACACCTTTGTCTCGCAAAGATCTCTGTACTTTTAATACCAATTGTGTCCATAAGCTAGGCTTTTCAATTGCCACTAGGGTTCGCTGTTATGAACGATAACTCGTTGCTGAAACTTGTTTGGAGCAGGTCCGAGGTATCGAACTGTTTATACACAAGTCAGTTATGAGCATTTCCCAAGTGTTTCTATGCTGTCAGTAGAATCCAGTGGTTTTAAAATTTAACACTTATGTTAAACTTCTTTACTATATAGTTGCAGACACCGTTTAATTACATATAAGTAATATAAAATTTTTAATTAAAATAAAAAGTCTACCCTCCTTCTTAGTTCTAACCTAATTTGATTTTTACACTTGGTCGTTCTTCTTCGTGCTTAGTAACACAAATAAGATAATTAAATGTTGCATTTACTTGTAAAAATAAATATGTTTATATAGGAAGCACAAAAGTGCGCACACAAAAAACATTTTATTATATTTTCTTCTTCATAACAATCGTCAAAGACAGTTAAAAATGTTGAATATAGTCTGTTCTCCATTCATTTGACCCTGTTATTTCAAGTAGAGTGAAGACATTCTCCTTCTTTTGTTCAACACTTGTGTGTTACAAAACAATGTAAGGAATCGGTTACCCTTTTGTGTACATAGCAATACCAATGCAAAAGCAGCCTATATGTTATTCCTATAAACAAGAACTCATAAATCGGCACTTAGTTGGTCATTTTTCACACCTGAGTTATCTGTCCTATGACCCTGGGGCCATAAAATTCACAATTTTAGTAGAGGCACTCTTGCTCATCATATCTATGTACTTAGTAAGTTTATTTAATACCTAAGAGCAGAGAAGAAGATTTTCAAAGAATTCATGTATTTTCACTATATAATCAATAGAGCTCCGCCCTAACACCAGGACCCCTGACCCTGGGGCCATAAAATTCACAATTTTAGTAGAGGCACTCTTGCTCATCATATCTATGTACTTAGTAAGTTTATTTAATACCTAGGAGCAGAGAAGAAGATTTTCAAAGAATTCGTGTATTTTCACTATACATGTATAATCAATAGAGCCCCGCCCTAACACCAGAACCCCTAACCCTGGGGCCATAAAATTCACAATTTGGTAGAGGCACTCTTGCTCATCATAACTAACTATGTACTTATGTAGTTTATATAATACCCAAGAGCAGAGAAGAAGATTTTCAAAGAAATTAATGCATTTTCACTATATAATCAATAGAGCCCGCCCTAACACCAGAACCCCTGACCCTGGGGCCATAAAATTCACAGTTTGGTAGAGGCACTCTTGCTCATCATAACTAACTATGTACTTATGTAGTTTATATAATACCCAAGAGCAGAGAAGAAGATTTTCAAAGAAATAATGCATTTTCACTATATAATCAATAGAGCCCGCCCTAACACCAGAACCCCTGACCCTGGGGCCATAAAATTCACAATTTTGGTAGAGGCACTCTTGCTCATCATAACTATGTACTTAGTTAGTTTATATAATACCCAGGAGCAGAGAAGAAGATTTTCAAAGAAATAATGCATTTTCACTATATAATCAATAGAGCCCCGCCCTAACACCAGAACCCCTGACCTCGGGGCCATAAAATTCACAATTTTGGTAGAGGCACTTTTGCTCATCATAACTATGCACTTAGTTAATTTATTTAATACCTAGGAGCAGAGAAGAAGATTTTCAAAGAATTCATGTATTTTCACTATATAATCAATAGAGCCCCGCCCTAACACCAGAACCCCTGACCCTGGGGCCATAAAATTCACAATTTTGGTAGTGGCACTCTTGCTCATCATAACTATGTGCTTAGTTGGTTTATTTAATACCCAGGAGCAGAGAAGAAGATTTTCAAAGAAATAATGCATTTTCACTACCTACTTATTTAGCCCCGCACTAGCACTAGAACCCCTGACCCCAGGGCCATGAATTTCACAATTTTGGTAGAGGACTCATTGCTGATTACAATCATGCAAACAGTTTGACTGCTTGATGTCCAGGAGTTAAGAAGAAGATTTTTAAAGATTGCATTAATTTTAGTGGTTTTGGCCCCACCCCTCAGGCCCCAGGGGGGCAGGGATCATGAAATTCACAATTTTTGTTCCCCTTCAGCCACAGATGCTTTAAGCCAAATTTGGTTGAAATTGGTTCAGTGGTTGCAGAGAAGAAGCTGAAAATGTTCAAATGTTAACGCACGACGCACGACGACGGACGAAAACGGATAGCAATAGGTCACCTGAGTTTACTCAGGTGACCTAAAAATGTTTATCTCAACAATCTACAACGATATATCATGATTTGTATGTCGTATGGTACAAAATTAGGGGCCACAAGGGGCCAGAATGCCAAAACTTTGACGCTTTATAGCTCAAAAGTGGGAAATATTTTGATAAGTAATATTGAACAAAAGATGTTCAAAATAATGTTCTGAACAATATGCAACCTTTCATTTTTCGGTAAACGTCCCCATTAAGGAGTTGAAGGGTTGGCCCCTAAATATTTCTTTTGCAAATAACTCGAAAACGAAAAAGAATCTCTGAACACTTGTTGAACAAAAAGTGTTTAAAATCTTAAGAGCTTTAAGATAAAATCCAGAAAAAAGGGCTGGGCACTCAAATTAGGGGCCAAAAAGGGCTTTAAATCTTTAATCGATAACTCCTTATCAGTAAATATTTTGTTATACATTACTGAAGAGAAAATGTTTATCTCAACAATCTACAACGATATATTATGATTTTTATGTCGTATGGTACATAATTAGGGGCCACAAGGGGCCAGAATGACAAATCTTTGACGCTTTATGTCTCGAAAGTGAAAAATATTTTGATAAGTAATTTTGAACAAAAGATGTTCAAAATAATGTTCTGAACAATATGCAACCTTTCATTTTTCGGTAAACGTCCCCATTAAGGAGTTGAAGGGCTGGCCCCAAAATATTTCTTTTGCAAATAACTCGAAAACGAAAAAGAATCTCTGAACACTTGTTGAACAAAAAGTGTTCAAAATCTTAAGAGATTTAAGATAAAATCCAGAAAAAAGGGCTGGGCACTCAAATTAGGGGCCAAAAAGGGCCATAAGTCTTTAATCGATAACTCCTTATCAGTAAATATTTTGTGATATATTACTGAAGAGAAAATGTTTATCTCAATAATTTACAACGATATATTATGATTTTTATGTCGTATGGTACATAATTAGGGGCCACAAGGGGCCAGAATGACAAATCTTTGACGCTTTATGTCTCGAAAGTGAAAAATATTTTGATAAGTAATTTTGAACAAAAGATGTTCAAAATAATGTTCTGAACAATATGCAACCTTTCATTTTTCGGTAAACGTCCCCATTAAGGAGCTGAAGGGTTGGCCCCTTAATATTTCTTTTGCAAATAACTCGAAAACGAAAAAGAATTTCTGAACACTTGTTGAACAAAAAGTTTTCAATATCTTAAGAGCTTTAAGATAAAATCCAGAAAAAAGTGTTGGGCACTCAAATTAGGGGCCAAAAAGGGCCATAAGTCTTTAATCAATAACTCCTTATCAGTAAATATTCTGTTATACATTACTGAAGAGAAAATGTTTATCTCAACAATCTACAACGATATATTATGATTTTTATGTCGTATGGTACATAATTAGGGGCCACAAGGGGCCAGAATGACAAATCTTTGACGCTTTATGTCTCGAAAGTGAAAAATATTTTGATAAGTAATTTTGAAAAGATGTTCAAAATCATATTTTGAACAATATGCAACCATTCATTTTTCGCTAAACGTCCCCATTATGGAGTTAAAGGGTTGGCCCCTAAATATTTCTTTTGCAAATAACACGAAAACGAAACAGAATCTCTGAATAGCTTTGAACAAAAAGTGTTCAAAATCAAAAGAGATTTAAGGTATAATCCAGGAAGAGGGGCTGGATACACAAATTAAGGGCCGAGAGGGGCCAAAAGTCTTTAATCGATAACTCTTTAGCAGGCAATATTTTGTCATACATTACTGAAGCAAAAATGTTTATCTCAACAATCTACAACTATATATTATGATTTTAATGTCGTATGTTACATAATAAGGGGCCACAAGGGGCAAAAATGCTCAATCTTTGACGCTTTATATCTCAAAATTGGGGAATATTTTGATAAGTAATATTGAACAAAAGATGTTCAAAATCATGTTCTGAACAATATGCAACCTTTCATTTTTCGCTAAACGTCCCCATTAAGGAGTTGAAGGGTTGGCCGCTTAATATTTCACATGCAAATAACTCGAAAACGAAAACGAATCTCTGAATAGTTGTTGAACACAAAAAGATCAAAATCCTAAGAGCTTTAAGATGATATGGATAAAAAGGACTGATTCCTAAAATTAGGGACTGTGAGGCGCCAAAAGCCGATTTTTGAAAGTCTTTAATTTTCAATGTCTTTTTACAGATTATGAAAAATCGTTATTTTAGAATGAAAATCTCAATCAAAATCTCATCTCATCTCATCAAGAATCGGACGGAAGACCCACTCGTTGCTCGCAACGAGATCGTATCTAGTTATTATTCTTTTTTTCTGCACAAATTTTGTGCACACGATTTCCCAGAGATCTTTAAATCGATTTGCTTCAAATTTTCAGGGTTGGTGCAGAATTATCTGAAGTTAATTCCGGCTTAAGGATTTTCTGAAAATCACTTCCGGTCTAAAGTTATCGCCCTTTTATTAAAATTCAGAGGACCTCCTTGTCTGTGATAGAACTCAATAACGGCTTAAGCTAGAGCGTTGAAATTTTTAGTGATAATAGAGGACATGTTGCCTCGCACCTGGGTCAGTATATTTTCCGGAAGTGCCTATTATGGAAGCTCGGTAGGGGTCGAAATTTAGGACACGAATCATGACTGATTTTTTAAGACATTTTGCATCATATCTTTTATAGTATAAATATTTTGTTAAAATATACTGAACAAAATTTGTGCAGAATGACAAGATCTTTAATATGATATCAAGAAAAAAGTGATGACTCATCATATTAGGGTCCAAAAGGGGCTAAAAAAAATTTTCGATAACTCTTTAACAGTCAATATTTTGTTATACATTACTGAAGCAAAAATGTTTATCTCAACAATCTACAACTGTATATTATGATTTTAATGTCGTATATTACATAATTAGGGGCCACAAGGGACGAAAATGCTAAATCTCTCAAAAGTGGGAAATATTTTGATAAGTAATATTGAACAAAAGATGTTCAAAATAATGTTCTGAACAATATGCAACCTTTTATTCTTCACTAAACGTCCCCATTAAGGAGTTGAAGGGCTGGCCCCTAAATATTTCTTTTGCAAATAACTCGAAAACAAAACAGAATCTCTGAATAGTTGTTGAACAAAAAGTGTTCAAAATCATGAGCGGTTTAAGGTAAAATTCAGAAAAAGGGACTGGACTCTCAAATTAAGGGCCGAGAGGGGCCAAAAGTCTTTAATTGGTACCTCTTTAGCAAGTAATATTTTGATATACATTACTGAAGAAAAAATGTTTATCTCAACCATCTACAACTATATATTATGATTTTACTGTTGTATGGTACATAATTAGGGGCCATAAGGGGCCACAATACTAAATATTTGACGCTTTATATCTCAAAAGTGGGGATCATTTTGATAAGTAATATTGCAGAAAAGATGTTCAAAATAATGTTCTGAACAATATGCAACCTTTTATTTTTCGCTAAATGTCCCCATTAAGGAGTTGAAGGGCTGGCCCCCAAATATTTCTTTTGCAAATAAAACAAAAACGAAACAGAATCTTTGAATAGATATTGAACAAAAAGTGTTCAAAATCATTAGAAGTTTAAGGTAAAATCCAGAAAAGGGGGCTGGACATTCAAATTAAGGGCTGAGAGGGGCCAAAAGTTTTTAATCGATAACTCTTTAGCAGTCAATATTTTATCATATATTACTGAAGCAAAATTGTTTATATCAACAACCTACAGCTATATGTTATGATTTTAATGTCGTATGTTACATAATTAGGGGCCACAAGGGGCTAAAATGCTAAATCTTTGACGCTTTATATCTCAGAAGTTGGGAATATTTTGATAAGTAATATTGAACAAAAGATGTTCAAAATAATGTTCTGAACAATATGCAACCTTTCATTTTTCGCTAAACGTCCACATTAAGGAGTTGAAGGACTGGTCCCTGAATATTTCTTATGCAAATAACTCGAAAACGAAAAAGAATCTCTGAATAGTTGTTGAAGAAAAAGTGCTCAAAATTCTTAGAGCTTTAAGATAATATGAATAAAAAGGGCTGATTCCTAAAATTAGGGGCCGTAAGCGGCCAAAAGCCGATTTTTAAAGTCTTTAATGTTCAATGTCTTTTTACAAATTATGGAAAATCATTATTTTAGAATGAAAATCTCAATCAAAATCCTATCTCATCAAGAATGGGACGGAAGACCCACTCGTTGCTCGCAACGAGATCGTATCTAGTTAAGGTCTTCCGTCTTCACGGAAGACCTTATAGTGATTCTATTGTTTCTTATTAAGGTCTTCCGTCTTCACGGAAGACCTTATAGTGATTCTACTGTTTCTTATTATTATTATTATTCTTTTTTTTGACAAAATTTTGTGCAGGCGATTTCTCGAAAACTATTCACCGGTTTTTCATGAAACTTTCACAAAATATGTGCCATTTTATGAAGTTGTTACATCCGAAGAGAAATTTGGAAAATTCTCTTCTGGTGCCAAGTTATGGACGACTTCCTGATTTTTAAATGCAATTTTGTCGCCCCTTTTTCTCGAAAATGGCTAAAGATATGACTTGGAGACTTATTGGAGACGATAGTTTGTCACTTTGTGGTTTGCAGAATCACCTTCTCGTGCGTCGTCAGTACTTCCGGTTGTTACGAGATGCAAATTCAAAAATTCGTATTTTCTAACTTTTTTGTTTTTCAGTATTTTTCATTTATTTTTGGTATGTTAATAGAAGTCCTCCTTATGATGCTTACTATATAATTTGTTTGAATATTGATAAATCTAAACTCTAGATATAAGCATTCAAAAATCTGAAGCGGGTCCAAAATGGCGGCTGTCTCTGTCAACGCCGACATTTCGCAATAGGGGTTTACGGAGGCAGTCGAGCGTTTGCTTGAACGAAAGTAACATAAGGATAAATGAAATGTATAGGAATACTTGGATCGTCACGTCGTAGTTTCGTTGCAGTTCTGTGTCAAACTAACGTCTTCTATAATTGGATTTGGCTGGTTTTCAAAGTAGAAGAAGTAAGGATATGGAAATAACGAACAGTATTCAATCTCAACGTCCATTAAACAAATATACAAAACAAGAGCAGAGCAAACACGGACCTCCGAAACATCAGAGGTGGGATCAGGTGCCATGGAGGAGTGAGCATCCCCTGCTGACCGGTCACACCCGCCGTGTGCTCATTGTCATAATCAGGAAATAACGGAAAAAATCCGTAGTCAATTCAGTGTATAAATAATGGACTAACAATTGGTATGAAAAACGTCAGTCAGCATTTCATTCAATGATAAATTGTATTTGCTGACAAGGTCATTGTATCGACCATAGAATTTACGAAATGATGACTTTAAACGAGACTGTTGATATTCTTGTTTCATCAACTTGCTTGTCAATAATTTACCTCGTTTAAGAAATTGTTCATACGTAGAGCATGCTCTTGCGTATCGAATCAACTGAGATATAAATACTCCGTATGCAGGTGATGAAGGTATATTGCTGCATAAGTAAGGGAAGTTGACGATAGAAAAGTTAAAGTCATCACGTTTATCATATAGCTTGGTTGTTAGATTACCATTTGTGTCTTTTTCAAGTAAAATATCCAAGTATGAAGCAGATGTGTTGGACTCTGTGGTATGTTTTATCTCAAGCTCACCAGGATATATCGTGTCGACGTAGGAATGGAAATTATCATTATTAATTGACAATACGTCGTCGATATATCTAAATGTCGAGTTGAAGGCCACAGCAAGTGTTTTTTTCTTTTCACGCAAAAGATTTTGCATAAATTCTGCTTCATATGAATATAAAAATAAGTCTGCTAATAACGGAGCGCAATTTGTACCCATGGGAATTCCAATAGATTGTTGGAATACCTGGTCTCCAAAAACCACAAAGATATTGTCAATCAGAAACTCAAGCATCTTCTTGATGTCAACTTCAGAGTACTTATGTGTACAATCAGAATCTGTTTTAACAAAATAATTTTTCAAATGACCAATGACGAGGTAAGTAAACTTACGAGTTCCATTTTTGTTGAAGAAGCAGCTGTCAATGATATCAAAAAGCCTGGATTTTAATTTGTCGTGCGGAATTGTTGTGTATAAAGTTGAAAAGTCGTAAGTTTTTATGCTGTTGATTTTTGTAAAGTCTTGTGATTTCAAATTGTCCAAAAGTTCTTTAGAATTTTTAAGTATCCACATCTGATTTACACCACTTCTTGAATATATAGTTGTACAGTACTCTTGAAGTTTTGCCTTCACTACTGTCAATATTTTAGTGAGAAGTAACGAAAGAGGCTTGGTTGAACATTTACTGGAACCTGCAATGTATCTTTGTTTGTAAGGATTCTTATGAAGTTTCGGAATCCAATATATATAAGGTAGTTCAAATTCATTTTGGCTCTGTGGAATATTAAAAGTATTCAAAACTGACAGGTGATTTTGAAGGATTTCTTCCTTAGAAAGAGTAGTATATGTATAAGTAGGATTACCACTCGTAGAATTAAATCCAAGTTCTTCTAAAATGCAATTAATATAATGAGCCTTACAAACGAAGACAATGTTGTTACCTGCTTTGTCGGCAGGAACCAGTACGTACTGATCGTGTAATCTATCTAATTCTTTTTTCACTTCTGGTTTATTGAACACAGAAGGATAGATGGTTTTCATTTTGCCCCTCAATCTTTTAATACGTGACTTTAACATGGATCTGATACATTTAATCCATTCTGACAAGGTGTCAATGTCTTCTTTTTCATATCTAGCCCATCGTCTGGCGTAATTTTCAACAGAATCCATAATATTTATGAAATTAAGACTAAATGTGGAAATGAAATTCGATACCTAATATCATTTGTGCACCACGGAAAACAGATCTTAAATCATACTTATAAGTAATACTTTCTCAAAAAAGAATATCAATTAATATTGAAAGTTTAAATCTTAACCACTGTTTTTCCTATGCACACTTGTGTCATATTAAACTAATAAATAAGACAGAAATAAGAAAACGATTTTTTAAAGATCTCTTGATGGAGTTTATTTTAGAATTCTTGTCTTAAAGACCTGTTTCAAGTTATTGAGCATAAATGATATCTGATTCCTTGACCGTCGTAGAGTGAGCCATGTTTTTCGGCGAAACACTTTGACCTCTTTCGATTACTATTCGGGATAGTTCAATGGGGGATAAATAGGAAATTGAAAAAAGTTAAAAATTCATAACAGTTTTACCGCTTTAGTGTTACATGCATATATACAATATGGAATTTGTAAAATGTGTTAAATATACTTTCTAAACCTAGAATCTAAGGCTATAAGAACGATTTTTTTTAATTTCGTTGAAGCTATCACACCTTTTTAATAGAACATTGCAGAGAAAAGGCGTGAAGATTAACTCCTGGCGTTTGGCGCTAAATTTTGAATAGTGACCCACCTTTCATACTTTTAAGAGAGAGGCACTGATTCGTAAATATGTACAAGTAGATTTAGTGTAGATGTCCCGATAGTGTAATATTTAGTACGTTGGAATTTTGTGCTGGTGACTTGGGTTCAATCCCCTTGTGTGCAAATCTTTTTTTACATTTTCATGACGATTTTACGTTTTCTTTCCGGAATTGGACGGAAGACCTCTCGTTGCTCGCAACGAGTTTCATCTAGTTAAGGTCTTCCGTCTTCACGGAAGACCTTCTAGTGATTCTACTGTTTCTTATTATTAAGGTCTTCCGACTTCCTTCGGAAGACCTTACTGTTATTCGTCTGTTTTTTATTATTATTATTATTATTATTATTATTATTCTTTTTTTCATAGTTAGGGCGATATCTCAGCTGTGTGTGGACGGATTTGAAAGATTTTTACAGGGATGATGCATCATGAAAATATCTCCAGACGTGTTTTTCATTTTTTCAAAATTTACTTTTGTTCGCGATTTTTGGGGATTTTTGTATTTTTAAAAAGGCATTTTGTCCAGCAGTTTTCTCGAGAACGGCTGATGATATGAAAATGAAACTCACTGAGGTGATAAAACATCGAACTTCGTTATGGGCAACGACCTTTATTTTCCGTCGTCGGCACTTCCGGTCGCAAACGGAAGTGAATTCAAAAAGTCCCATTTCTCAACTTTTTTGCTTTTCAATATTTTTCTTTAGAATTTACAGGGTTGATAGAATGTCTTATGAGAATTCTAAATATGTGTTCAGTATTTTGATGCGTGCATATATTGAAAAGATATGACCGAACCAAACTTTGTCCCACTGTCGGGGGTTCGAATCCCGCTGTGGACGTTGAAATTTTTTTTCTTTGTTTATGTCTTTTTTGAGTTGCAAATGACTTTTATCTCTTTTATAACACGCATGGAATATTTTGCCGATTTTTAAAAGCTATTTTTTGAGATATTTTGAGGAATACCTGTAATTATCATGATGTATGTTTAGAGACTGCTGTGAATAAACGTAAACAAAAAAATACATTCTGAAATCTATTTCATGGGATGATGCAGCATAGAACTCTAACGAAAAGTCGGTCGGAAGACCACTTGTTGCTCTAGCAACAAGAACGCATCTAGTTATTATTATTATTATTATTATTTTTTTCCCCAAAATTTTGTGCAGGCGATTTCTCGAAAACTATTCGGTGGTTTTCTATGAAACTTTCAGGAATTATGCGTCATCATATGACCTTTGTTCATCAGAAGGAAAATTTGGAATACTCACCTTCGGTTCCAAGTTATTGACAGTTTTCTGATTTTAAAATGGATTTTTGTCCCCCCTTTTTTACGAAAATGGTCTAAGATATTAACTGGAGACTTGTTAGAGATAATAGATGATGACTTTTAGATATGTGAAATCACCTTTTCGTGTGTCGTTAGTACTTCCGGTCGCTAGTGGAAGCGAATTTAAAAAGTCCGTATTTTCTAACTTTTTTGTTTTTCAATATTTTTCATTTATTTCTGGAATGTTAATAGACACCTTTCTTATAATGCTAACTATATAATTTGTTTGAACATTCATAAATCCTAACTCTAGATATTAACATTTAAAAATCTGAAGCGGGTCCAATATGGCGGCTACCTATGTCAACTCCGACATTTCGCAATAGGGGTTTTCAGAGGCAGCCAAGCGTTTGCTTGAATGTAAGTAAATAAGGATAAATGAAATGTAAAGGAATACGGGGATTATCACGATGTAGTTACGTTGCAATTCTGTGTCAATCTAAGTTTAAATCGATGGTCGTCTCAAACGTCTTCTACAATTGGTTTTGGCTGGTTCTCAAATAAGAAAAAGGAAAGATTAAATGTGCAAATGAAAAACATACCTACTATCATTTGTTTTGTGGAAAAACAGATCTTAAATCATAGTTACAAATAATAGTTTTAAGAAACAATATCGATGTATATAGTAAGTATTAAACGTATCCACTGTTTTGCTCATGCACACTTGAGTCATAGTAAACTAATAGGAAAGACAAACATAGTAGAACTATTTTTTAGAAGAATTGAGTTTATATTAATATTCTTGTCTCAAAGATAGATTTAAGTTATTGAACATAAATGGTATCTGGTTCCTTGGCCGTCTTAGGGCGACACATGTTTTTCGGCGAAACATTTCAACCTTTTCATGAAAGTTTAACTAAAAGGGACAGTTTAGTATGGGGATAAACAGAAAATTTTGAAAAGTAAAAAAAATATAGCAGTTTCGCTGATTTGGTGTTACTTATCTATTTATGCATAGAATTTGTAAATGTGTTGAAAACAATTTCTTTACCTTGAAATTTTAGCTATCAGAACTTTCTTTTTTATTTCCATTGTATTCTTACTATTTTCGTATTGACCAACTTCTGGAAATGACCTTTGTCCGGTCCATTTCTCCCGAACAGCTTAAGATATGAAAGTTTCCTGTGTCGGATATCATAGATCATGACTTGAAGATGTGTCGAACAACATTTTGTCCGTCGTCAATTCTTCCGGTCGTCGCGAAAAAGGGGATTAAAAGTCGATTTTTTTAATTTCTTTGTCTTTCTTTCTATCTTTTTCTGTGATATTCATGGCATAAGTGAAGGCCCCTATTTGCTGATTTAACGTATAACCAGTTTCTTGATTTAATAAAGAAGAAATTAAATATCTTTGAATGTCTTAGAACTTTCGCAAGCGTAGGTTCAACGTTTTCTTAAACACTAAAAAATATTCATTTCATTTTCTCATAAATAGGCTGCGCGGGTAATACACATGGTGCCATTGTGCAGGTAAGGTCTTCCCCGTAATGGGGAATGGACCTGTAGAAAACCTTCTCTGGTTCTGCAGAGTCGAGTTTTTAGCAAATAAAATGTATGAAACATATATCATGTGTGTGCATCTTATACCCCGCCCCCATTTTTTTTTTTTGAAAACTGTAAGAAACCTAGCCCCCACCTTTCTCACTTATTGAAATGGATGCTAATTCCGCTTTAATGTTTTACATTCTACATAAAATTACCATGACATTTATATAACAAGGCACTCTTCTTAAAGTTAAGAAAATGATAAGGCTTAATTCTATCTACAAAATAATGGTAATTTACAAGTCTATATTCAAGACAGCCCCCCCCCCCGGAAGCGCGCAGCCAGGTAGAATTCGCAGATATAACATATACAACTTACAAGTGACGTTTTAAAAGTTTCATTCATAAAAAAATTTAGTTCCCCTTATGTCATCTGATAATTTGCTATCATTCATTCTTCCTATGTTTTGTCTGTAGAATTTATAATTATTTCATTAAAAAAAAATTATCTTGAGAAAATAAAGATTGTCAGCTGCATTTATATTAGCATCTCGCATTTTCTTGTATATCTTTTACTTGCATATGAATAATGTCATTAAATAAAATAAAAGAAATCAAACTCTATTTCCATCTTTTTTAATTCATTCATAAATTCTTGGATCCGCTCGCAGCTGCGCGGTGGCCTCATCGCTACTGTAAACAATTCATTCATCACGCCGAAAATGTTCATGATTCCGCTAAACTAAGAAAGTTTACACAGGGTTTATCATCTCATATCAAACATCAGACCTGTCCAATGCAGGAATGCTCGAGTTAAAGAGGAAAATTCAGGAATTATTTTGCGTCCGCCATATTCTGACGTGAACCTAGGCGACAATTTGTAATTAAGGTCTTCCGTTTCCAACGGAAGACCTTATTGTTTTCGTTCGGTTTCTTTTTCCCTATTATTATTTTTTTTCTTACCGATTTTTGTGCACGCGAGTTCTCGGAAACGGCTCGGTCGATTTTCACGAAACTTTCAGATCTGATAGATATTGATCTGAACCTTATTGGAAATCGTGATATATGAACGATTTACTGATTTTAAGAGGGTCGGCTTGTCCAGATAACTCCTCCTAAACGACTTAAGATATTGAGTCAAGATTATCAGTGAAAGTAAAGGAAGGTTTGTTGAGTTGTTGTATACGGGTCTCCAAATTTTTCTGGCGCAAAAGGAACCGGAGCTCGGTCGGGCCAAAAAAATGTCTCAGAAACATCTCACAAAATTTGACACCTTTTGTTTCATATCGTCTTACCTGTTCACAATTTGTTAAAACATATTGAAGAGAAGTTAAGCAAAACGTTATGAGCTTTCATATTATACCAAGAAAAGGGGGCTGATTCCTCAAATTAGGGTCTCAGAAGGGCCAAAATCCTTTATTGATATCTCTTTGATGAACAATATTTTGTTATAAATCACTGAAGCATAAATGTTTATCTTTACGATCTGCAACAATTTATTGAACAATTGTGATCATAGTTACGTAATTAGGGGTCATAAGAGGAAAAAATGCTAAATCTTTGATTATTTGTATCTCCTAAGGGAGAAATATTTTGATAAGCAGTATTGAATAAACGATGTTCAGAATCGTATTCTAAAAAATATACAACCATTTAATTTTCGAAAAAAGGCCCCATTAAGGGCTGACCCCTTAATATTTCTATTCTGCACAGCTCAAAAACGAGAAGAAATTCTGAAAGGTTGTTTGATCAAAAAGTCTTTAAAATCCAGAGCCTCATCATTTCATATCAAGAAAAAGGGGCTGACCCTTCAAATTAAGGTTCAAGAGGGGAAAACAGACTTTCATCTGTAGACGTCTGATGATATATAAATCAAACAAAATAAATCAAATTAGGGAGTCTTGATATCATCGTGTATTAACAAAGATCATAGTGAAAATATATCGTCTATTCGAATGTTCGGACGGAAGACCTACTCGTTGCTCGCAACGAGATCGTTTCTAGTTTATTATTATTATTCTTTTTTTGACAAAATTTTGTGCAGGCGATTTCTCGAAAACTATTCAGCGGTTTTTCACGAAACTTTCACAAAATATGTGTCATTATATGAAGTTGTTACATCCGAAGAAAAATTTGGAAAATACGATTCCGGTTCCAAGTTATGGCCAATATTCTGATTTTAAAATGCGATTTTGTCGCCCCTTTTTATCGAAAATGGCTGAGGATATGAACTGGAGACTTATTGGAGATGATAGATCATGACTTTCTGGTTTGCAGAATTGCCTTTTCGTGCGTCGTCAGTACTTCCGGTCGTAACTAGATGTAAATTTAAAAAAATTGAATTTTCTAACTTTTTTGTTTTTCAATATTTTTCATTTATTTTTGGTATCTTAATAGAAACCCTCCCTATAATGCTTACTATCTAATTTGTTTGAATATTGGTAAATCTATACTCTAGATATTAGCATTCAAAAATCTGAAGCGGATCCAAAATGGCGGCTGTCTCTGTCAACGCCGACATTTCGCAATAGGGGTTTACGGAGTCAGCCGAGCGTTTGCTTGAACGAAAATAACATAAGGATAAATGAAATGTAAAAGAATACTTGGATTGTCACGTCGTAGTTACGTTGCAATTCTGTGTCGAACTAACGTCTTCTATAATTGGTTTTGACTGGTTCACAAAGTAGAAAAAGACAAGAGGCCCATGGGTCACTTCGTTCAACTGAGCACTGTGGCTCGGAAAAAGTAGAAATTGGTTTATTATTGAAAAGTTTAAATCCAAAAGTAGTCCCATGATCAATCATGGATTTGCTATTCTTCAAGGAATTTTCCCATATATTTCTATGTAAAACTTTGGTCGGCCATTTTGGCCCCGCCCTACCACCTGGGGTCATGATTTGAACAAATTTGAATCTACACTACCTGAAGATGCTTCCATATAAATATGATGAATAATGGCTTTGTCATTCTTGAGAAGAAGATTTTTAAAGAATTTTCCCATTAATTTCTATGTAAAACTTTGGTCGGCCATTTTGGCCCCGCCCCACCCCCGGGGGTCATGATTTGAACAAACTTGAATCTTCACTACCTGAGGATACTTCCATATAAATGTGATGAATAATGCCTTTGTCATTCTTGAGAAGAAGATTTTTAAAGAATTTTCCCATTAATTTCTATGTAAAACTTTGGTCGGCCATTTTGGCCCCGCCCCACCCCCGGGGGTCATGATTTGAACAAACTTGAATCTTCACTACCTGAGGATACTTCCATATAAATTTGATGAATTATGGCTCTGTCATTCTTGAGAAGAAGATTTTTAAAGAATTTTCCTATACATTTCTATGTAAAACTTTGGTCGGCCATTTTGGCCCCGCCCTACCCCCGGGGGTCATGATTTGAACAAACTTGAATCTTCACTACCTGAGGATGCTTCCTTATAAATTTGATGAATAATGGCTTTGTCATTCTTGAGAAGAAGATTTTTAAAGAATTTTCCAATATATTTCTATGTAAAACTTTGGTCGGCCATTTTGGCCCCGCCCTACCCCCGGGGGTCACGATTTGAACAAATTTGAATCTTCACTACCTAAGGATGCTTCCATATAAATTTGATGAATTATGGCTCTGTCATTCTTGAGAAGAAGATTTTTAAAGAATTTTCCTATATATTTCTATGTAAAACTTTGGTCGGCCATTTTGGCCCCGCCCTACCCCTGGGGGTCATGATTTGAACAAACTTGAATCTACACTACCTGAGGATGTTACCCCATAAGTTTCATCTTTCCTGGCACAGTGGTTCTTAAGGAGAAGATTTTTAAAGAATTTTCCAATATATTTCTATGTAAAACTTTGGTCGGCCATTTTGGCCCCGCCCTACCCCCGGGGGTCATGATTTGAACAAACTTGAATCTACACTACCTGAGGATGTTACCCCATAAGTTTCATCTTTCCTGGCACAGTGGTTCTTGAGAAGAAGATTTTTAAAACATGCCACCAAATTTTCATCAATTCCCAATTATCTCCCCTTGAATGAGGGCGTGGCCCTTCATTTGAACAAACTTGAATCCCCTTCACCCAAGGATGCTTTGTGGTAAGTTTGGTTGAAATTGGCCCAGTGGTTCTTGAGAAGAAGTCGAAAATGTGAAAAGTTTACAGACAGACAGACAGACAGACAGACGGACAGACAGACGGACGCCGGACAAAATGTGATCAGAAAAGCTCACTTGAGCCTTCGGCTCAGGTGAGCTAAAAAGACTAAATGTGCTGATGAAATTCGATACTTAATATCTTTCGCGCACAACGGAAAGACAGATCTTAAATCAGATTTATAAGTAATACTTTCTCAACTAAGAATATCGATGAATTGTAATCATAAAACTTAAGGACTGTTTTTACCATGCACATTTGTGTCACATTATACTAATAGAAAAGACAAAAATAAGAAAAATATTTTTTTAAAGATCGGTGAATGGAGTTTATATTAGCATTCTTGCCTCAAAGATCTGATTCAAGTTATTGAGCGTAAATGGTATCGATTCCTTGACAGTCATAGGGCGAGCCATGATTTTCGGCAAAACATTTCAACTTTTTCATAGAAGCTTAACTAATTGCTATAGTTCACTTTGGGGATAAGCAGGAAATTAAAAAAAAGTTCATAGCCGTTTCAGTGATTTTGTGTAACT